>NC_045542.1:21511368-21811368 GCF_009769535.1 Thamnophis elegans | reverse complement strand
ACTGGCAGCGACCTAGGCCTGCCACTCCTCTCAACCGGTTCCATCGCTACCGCTGGGCCGCCACCATTTTGATTTTTAGTGACTGCACGTTCACAGTTCACTGTAAATTGTTCTGCGCATACGCGAAGAACAATTTACATTGAACCATGCACGCATGCGCAGCGTGGTTGCGAACTGGTAATAAACCAGCAGCAACCCACCCCTGATTTTGTGGCAACTTTCCATAATTTACAGGTGCAATTCACAGTGCTATTTTTAAGCTACAAAGTCCTATATCACTTGTTCTCTAAGCCAGTGGCCCCCAATCCTTTGGGCACTAGGGACCGGTTCCATGAAAAGAGGTTTTTCCACGGACTGGAGGGGGTGTAGTTTTGTGTGCTGCCTGCATCCTGCATATGGGGGCTTCGTTTATTTGCGCAGCCTGGTTTCTGGCAAGCCACGGCCCGGTGTTGGTCCACGGAGACCCCTGCTCTAGGAATTAGCTGGACAGCTTACTCTATACAGAAATGGCCTGCCTGCTGCTCCCAGTCATCTCACCAATATTTTTTAATGGTCCTCCAGGCCTTTCAGGTCAAAGGAGAGTAGGCTCATGGGCTATGTTTTTCAGCTATGGTGCTTGAACTAAGGAATATCCTCTTTCTGGCACCCTTAGCATTGACTTTCTAAACTAAAAGACTGAGCTTTTTCTGGAAGGCATTTGGTGAACAAATGGCCACTATTGTGCTAACTCTATTATTGTACTTTTAGCCAATTAATTATTTTGGTGCTGTGTCTTTTTGCTGCTCATGCTTTCATGATGTAAATCACTGGAAGTGTTATAAAATTATAATGAATAAATGGCACTTTTGCGGTGTGGCTCCTTCTACTATGTGGTTGGGATTGAAAATATACCATGACATTAAAAAGTGAGTAGAACATCTGTAAAACTGCCTGTTAACTATTTTGCGTAACATCTGTCAAAGAGTTCCTAGATCACAAACACATTTCTGTTTGCTGTTTAAATATAAATTTTCTTTTTAATTTTTTTATTTTAATTGAACAAAAACACAAAAAAAGAATCATCCTTCATTATATCTTGTAGAAAGCGTATCGATTGGTTACAGATAACTTTCATGCATTTCTTCCATAGTCATTACTTATAGTTCATATTAGATTATACACTTTAAGTCAAAAATCTTTGTATATCTTACTATCAATGTACCACAATTCTCATTTGACTACAATTATTTGAACATGCTTTTACCTCAAATCATTCATACTTAAAGACACAACCACATAATGGCATTCATTGCTATTTCAAAAAAATCCTCCAATAATATTACACCTTTATAGCATCTTTTAAGTAAAAGTCAATTAATAAAGTTTCTAAGCCTTCTCCCCCCCCTTTTTTTCAACTCACTGACTAAAATTTACATCCAAGTTAGCCAATACCATAGCATGTATATATTGTTAAACAATGACCATTAACATTTCCTTGTTATTATAATTGGCTAAAAATCATTTACTATTTATGCCCCATCTCCTCTCATCAGGGCCCCCAAAAAACCTTACACCTTTATAACAAAAATTTGTTAATAAAATTTATAGGTCTTTTTCCAGGTCACAATTTATAATTTATATCCAAATTTCTTTTACTAAATTGTCAATACATGTATATATCATTACGCTGTATCATTATCATTTCATTATTATTATTTATAGTTAATTGTTAGGGAGTAAACATTTAATAACAATCTAAAACAATCTGAGTTATGAAATTCCTACTTATTAATCACCAATAATAAAAAAAACCTATTTTTTATTATCAACTTGTAAAAATAGCTTCTTTTTTTTAAGAAATAACAGGTTTAAATGTTTTCAATCTGATAAATAGGGGTTGAGTCGCTTTCATTTGATACTAATGAAATTGGAGTTAGGAATACAGATCAACTCCCACATGAATCAACCAAAAGAAACTATCACAGCACTAAACATGTTTGTTCAGAATCACATGTACTAAGTTACTGTTTCAACATTTTGTGTCCTTTTGAAATCTCAGTGTTTTGAAGTGAGATATATCAATTAGCCAGCTATATTCTGGAACCATTACAATGGCAGCTATAAGACCAACTGTAAGGTTTATAGCTCAGGACAAATGAATGCAGGGATTTTAAAAATCACCAAAATATTCTAAGGATTACATAAAACATGATTAAGACATTAGGAGAGTAAATACAATTTTATTAGGTACCAAAAAAGAGTAAAATGCTAGAATAGATTATTTACCATGAGAATATATATGGCTGTGTGTGTATATTCCAGCATAACTCTGGAATGCCTCTAGCAATTTCAACCAAACTTGGTACACAGATGACTTACTCACTGGAGACAAATATTGTGTGGGTAAGATACCCCTAGCACCCCTCAGGGGGTGTATTCTGTTAAGATGCAGCCTGTTGTTGGGCTTCTAAATGGTTTCTACTGTACAGCACAGGGGAGTTGCCATAGTAATGGCTTCCCAGTATTCCACAAGGGGGCTCTCTCTGGTAAAATGGAAAATCCAACATTAGAAATTACATTTGGTCCTGACAATAAATACCCAGGCAACGCTGGGTTATCGGCTAGTATTTCATAAAAATCAGTATCATAAGAGAGGATCCTTTCTCTAGTCTGCTCTTCAGAGCTAGTAGAACCCCCAGGTTGAATTTAAAATGTGAAGAAGGGAGCAATTCTTCAGATAAGATTCCAAAAAGGTGGACATAGCAGCTTCAAAGAGTTGCAAGCAAGTGCTATGTTCATTGGCTAATGCATACTAAAGCCCATTTAGAACTCAGATCTGAAATGTTGTATAAGCTTAATTGGAAGATACATACATGTGTATGTGAATGTGTGCTCCATTGTTTCCAAGAGCATTAGAGCACAAAAATAGGGCTTTGAAATGTATACTACAAAATTAGTGTGCTCAGTTAACCTGTAATAGGCATATGAATGTTCTTATTCTTTATCACAGTTATTAATGCTGAAGACAAACATATGATGCAATGATAGTGAAAATAATGTATTGTTTGAAGAAACACTGTCCTTCCTCAATCAAACAAGGCTTTGATATTGCCTTGATTTCCAAAGGGACTGAATGTTTCTCTCTATTTTCTCTATTCTTTGTTCCATTTGCAACCACCTCAGCACCATCTTCATTCATCTTCCCATGCTATATAACAGGAACATTGCTGTGTACTTATTAAATGTAGTCCTCAACTTACAAGCATTTGTTTAGTGACTGTTGAAGTTACAGTGGCACTGAAAAAGTCACCTACAACCGGTCTTTGTATTTATGATTGTGGTAGCATTCCCATGGTCACATGATAGACATTTGCAAGCTTTCCAGTTGGTTTTTGACAAGCAAAGTCAACGGAGAAGCCAAATTCACTTAACAACTGTTTGATTCACTTATCAACTGCAGTGATTTGCTAAACCATGAAAAAAAAATTACACAATTGGGTGTGACTCACTTAACAACTGTCTTGCTTAGTAACAAAAATTCTGGTCCCAATTATGGTCATGTCAAGGACTACCTGTATATAGTTTAGACCAGTATAATCTGTGTATCATAGATTGTCTTACTAGAGTTGCATGAATGAAGTAATCATTGTAGATAAATTGCCAATCTGTAATTAAACATTTCTGAAAAACAAGATCATGTGTATTGGCTCTAACTCTTACCCTTTACTCTTACCTCTTACTCTTTTCAGAACATGTTCCTATATATTGCCATAAATTACTATGATGGTAATTTTCCTTCCTTGTAGAAGAAATTTTTGAATTTAACCTCTGGCTGTGATACCACAAGGTGAGATTTGTGAAACAGCTAGAGTGAAATGCAAAGCTACTTGAATTTCAAGTTTTTTCACATTTTTGTTCCTGGCTTTGAAACGGAGACCTTTTCCATGGTTTAAGATATGAATTTTTCCAGTAAAAGGGCCAGTTTTTTGTATCTCAGTTATGTAGCCATAATGCAGTTTGCCAAAGAATACAGGTTCTAAATTAACTACTTAACAGAATAACAGAGTTGGAAGGGATCTTGGAGGTCTTCTAGTCTAACCCCCTTCATAAGCAGAAGACCCCATACCATTCTGGATCAAGGGCTATCCAATCTCTTCTTAAAAACCCCACAACTTCTGAAGGCAAGCTGTTCCACTGGCTCCACTTATCTGAAACTAATAAGAACAAATGTAAAATTGAGAACAGGTTTTATGTGGTATGTAATCATTAATTACATGTATATGAATGGGAATGATTTAATAAGAACACATAACGTTCACTTTGGGATAGTTATATTACTTTGTGATCCTTATGCCATACGGGAAAAAAGATCCCTAGGCAAATAAGGCTGGCAGCTCACCTGAGACAAGGTGATAAAGGACAACTATCACAAGTGCCCAAACTCTGTAGCTAATTTAACACACACACACAACACACACACACACACACACACAAAACTTTAAAAAAATGTCTGGACAGGCAGAAGAATAGAGTCATTTATTCTTTGGGATCCAATCCTATGGTTTTTACTTTAACTGCTATATAGACCCTGTTTAAGATATCTGCAGCTTCTCCCTTAAGATTGTTAAAAATGTGTTTGCCTTTTTTTACAATGGCAAGACTTCAGGTGTTTTACATGAAACCTTGATAAGTCCAAGATGCATTCACACACCCTTCCGGTGAATTTCTTAGCAGTGGGAACCAGAGCAGATGAAGTTCCGGTTCACTCTATCAAGATTTTCCCTATCCGTTTAACTATACAGGTAGTCCTTAACTTATGACCACACTTGGAACCTGAATTTCTGTTGCTAAGCCAGGCAATTGTTAAATGAATCACATCCAATTTTATGACCTTTTTTCCCCATGGTTGTTAAGTAAATCATTGCACTGCACTGTCAAGTAAATAAGTGTTGTTAAGAGCCGAGGTGGTGCAGTGGTTAAATGCAGCACTGCATGCTACTTCAGCTGACTGCAGTTCTGCAGTTCAGCTGTTCAAATCTCACCGGCTCAAGGTTGACTCAGCCTTCCATCCTTCCAAGGTGGGTAAAATGAGGACCTAGATTGTTGGGGGCAATATGCTGACTCTGTAAACCGCTTAGAGAGGGCTGAAAGCCCTATGAAGCGGTATTTAAGTCTAAGTGCTATTGCTATTGCTATTGCTATTGCTATTGTGTTGTTATTGAGGAAGTTCTCCTTCTCCCATTGACTTTGCTTGTTGGGAGCTAGCTGGGAAGATGGGAACTAGTCACATGACCCTGGGATATTGCAACCATAAATACATGCTTGTTGCTAAGTGCTCACATTTTGATTATGTGACTATGGGAATGCTACGGTGGTTGTGTGAAGACTGGTTATAAGTCACTTTTTCAGTGTTGTTGTAACTTTGAACAATCACTAAACCAATGATTGTAAGTTGAGAGCTATCTGTACATGTGCCATAACAGTGCTGAGAATGTAATATGACAAGTTGTAATGGCTATAGATATAGACAACTTTTTTACAAGTTGTCTGTCCCTTTGTTGAAAAAGGCATTGATCTGCAAGTTATAGTTTTGGTGTTTAATTTCAATTCATTAATCTACTTTATGATTAATTCAGTGCAAAAACAAATACTTCTTGTAACAACATGTTTTCTACAGTGGTTATAATGCAGTACTGCAGCCTAATTCGAGTCTCACTGGCTCAAGGTTGACTCAGCCTTCCATCCTTCCGAGGTGGATAAAATGAGGACCAAGGTTGTTGGGGGTAATATGCTGACTCTGTAAACCACTTAGAGGGGGCTGTAAAGCACTGTGAAGCAGTATATGTCTAAGTGCTATTGCTAGCTGGAAAGATTAATTATTAATTGAACTGTCCATGATTATTTTTTATAGAATGAATTTTGTTGGATATAATCTATGTTTTTGCCAAACCACTTTTGTCACCTTATTGGTTGAAATGCATACTTAAGAATGTAAGGTATAGATAAGAGAAGCAAGAAAGAGATGAAATAAAAATTCCTGTCATATATTGAACACAATTGGTGAACCTCTATAGAAATAGATGCAAGTTTTACATTTTATTCTTGTGCAGCTCCCATTCAGTGTGCCTTGCATCTTACCCAGAACTTGTGCCAAAAGACACTTCAGTGCCCCATAGAGACTAGACTATGGCAATGTCCCCAAATTCAAAATGGACTCTTGTGGCACAATCACTATTTGTGATTGTAATAAGAAGGTAAAGTGTCTCTGCAACTCATCTTTCAGACCGGTTTCTTTGGGCATCTTTGACTCAGCTATTTGAAAAAGTCACCATCTGAAGAAACAGGAAAATATACAGTACACATCATGATCATGAACATAGAAAGGAAGGTCTAATTCTTTTCTGAAGAATTCCATGAACAGTGAGCTAGTACATCCTCTTAAAACAGATTTGTCATATGAAGCTATTTCAGAATAACAGAATAACAGGAGGGACTTGGGGGTTTTCTAGTCCAACTCCTTGCTCAGTCAGGAGACCCTATACTCGTGATGGCAAACCTATGGCATGTATGCCACAGGTGGCACACAGAGCCTTCTCTGAGGGCACATGAGCCGTTGCCCCAGCTCAGCTCTATCAATGCACAATGTGCATGTACACCTCCTGTTGGCTTGTGCAGAGGGTGGGGTACATGCAGGGGTGGGGGGGTTGCACATGGGGGGCAGGGGGAACATGGGGGAAGGTGCTCCCCCCACAGCCCATTTTTGGTCCCAGGAGGCTGCAGGGAGATCTGCTAGGCACAGGGGTGTGCGGGTATGTGGTGCCCATGAGTGGGGGATGGGTGGGGAGAGCATGGAGGGGTCACATGCACAGAGGGGCAGGGCGCATGGGGGGGTGTTGCACGTGCATTGCATTATGGGTGCAGGCAAACGCGTGCGCAAGCTGTCGCACACGTGCTCACTGTTGGCATGCAATGACAAAAAGGTTAGCCATCATTGCCCTAGACCATTCCAGAAAAGTGGCTGTCCAGTCTTTTTTTTAAAAAGCCTCCAGTGATGGAGCACGCACAACTTCTGTGTTGTACAACAGTGTTGTATTATATTCATCAGTGTTGTACATGTTTGTACATTCAGTGTTGTAATTTCTGGGTTGTACATCTATTCTGCGGTAATAATATATATCATTTAAGGATAATGGTGTGACTTTTTCATACATATAATTCATAATTCATATTACAATATAATATACCATGAAACCCATCCATGCCAATAACTAAAGAATTGTCTCAGTGGCAAATATTATAACTGCGTTACGTCCACATTTTTGTTGCACTAAAACCCATCTCCATAGAAAAATGTTTAAATTCTGTTTTTTCTTGTTCTGCGGACAAATAGGCAAATGTTCATAGTAGTCCAATGATTAGGAGGTTCCATGATCTCTTATAAAAGTACCTCATTGTAGAAAGGAAGGGTGTTGCTGTTGTTTTACTTCTAATGGGAATTACTTATTATTCTTGGGGGAAAAGTCCACTGATCCTGCCTCTATTCCCTCTGCCCCATTTTACAACATTCCTAACTTTCCTTTTGCCTTTTTTTTGCTTTTTGTCTCTTTTCCCACTCCCTAGGAAGAAGTGCAGTATGGCTCCAGTTCCCTGGCTATGTTGATGGACCCTTGGGATAAATTTGGAAATTCTAACCCAGTTCAAGAATCAACCTCTCCCAGAAACTCTGAGAACAATTTGGGAAGAAAACCTTACCTTTTGGGAGTAGACTCTTTTGCTCCAAAACTCTGGAGCACTGAAGGCATGGGAGATTCCTATGCAGCCACTTTCCCAAATGGGAATGGATTGATGTCACCTTCAGCAAGCCCTCAAGCTTCCACCACTTACAGCAATGATTACAGTCCTTTCCCCCATTCCTTCTCAGCCTCACCCACAACTCAAGATCCTTCTTCGTTGCTGGTGCCTAAGGGGCATCTATCCCCTGATTGTCTCCCCAGTGTCTATACCTCCTTGGACATGGCACACCCTTATGGCTCCTGGTACAAAGCTGGCATCCACCCAGGCATCTCTACCAGCTCTAGCAACCCTACGGCTTCTTGGTGGGATATGCATTCCAACAGCAACTGGTTGAGTTCTCAGCCACAATCAGATGGACTCCAGGGTTCCTTACAGTCCATGCCGAGTCAGGCACCCATCAGCCCCCAGCTACCCAGTTACACTTCTGAGTTCACAACTTTGAATCCTGCTCCTTACCCTGCAGTGGGCATTACTTCTTCATCACACCTTCTCCCTTCAGGACAACATGTGCTACCCCAAGAAATGTACAAACCCAAGCCAGTGGCCAACAACTCCCTGATGGAAGGTGGGATTGCCTTGAAGCCTGGAAGAGGGGGCTCCTTTGGTAGCACAACCGGCAGGTCTACTTGTGACTGCCCTAATTGCCAAGAACTAGAACGGCTTGGGGCCTCGGCAGCCAGCCTGCGGAAGAAGCCTATCCACAGCTGCCATATCCCAGGCTGCGGGAAGGTCTACGGGAAAGCCTCGCATCTGAAAGCCCACCTGCGATGGCATACTGGGGAACGTCCTTTTGTATGCAACTGGCTCTTCTGCGGCAAGCGTTTTACGCGCTCAGATGAGCTGGAGCGCCATGTTCGCACCCATACCCGGGAGAAGAAATTTACCTGTTTACTCTGTAACAAGCGCTTCACTCGTAGCGACCACCTCAGCAAGCATCAGAAGACCCATAATGAAATGGGAGTGGGCAAACCGCCAGAAGGTGAAGTGGAGCGAGAAGAGGTTGCTACAGTGGCTAGTTCGCCCAGCACTGCAGCCCTTCAAGATGGCCTGGCTGGAGAGGAAAAAGATGCCACCAGCCCTGAGCAAAGCAGTCTCCTGGAAATCTAATGGGTACTGCGTGTGCTCCAGCTTGCTTACTTCGTACCATCTCCACCATTCTTCTTTGAGTGCTTCCCGCTAAATAATTTATTTGTGGATGAAACACAACCGCTGTTGCCGTTAGCCGTTCCTCTAGCTAAGATTGTACCTTATGTAAAGCTTCCCTAACCCCAATCCAGAAGCCGAATTCAGCTGGGACCTCAGAAGGTCTATGACTTTGTGGCTAAAGACTCGGAGGCAAAATCTGAAGCTGCATCCTCTATTGTTCCTTAAGCTGTTAAAACCAAAATAGCTTCCCTGCGGAGGTCTCTATGTGATCACTTGGATAATGGCCAAAACGTTGAACTCGTAATATCATGCATAGGACTAGCCAAGTAGCAGGCTGGGCTGGACTGAAATAAATTGTTCTCAGGGTATGTATAGGAATCACTTTCCATCTTATGTAAACCCAACTGAGCATATGATTCTGAGCAACTCTCTTAACTTCTAGCACCCGTAGGTGATGGGAAAACACAAGGACCTTCTTTGCAATTAGAACACTGTATCTGCACCATTGAGCGTGCCCTTGTTCCCAGACACTAGTGCAACCTCTTACTCAGAAGATAATAGTCAAATAGTCATCTCGCAGTGAGATGAGCAACAAACAAATTTGATAAGTACATAAATTAATAAGTTGGTTAGCTTCAGATGCTGAAAGAGTGCTTATTATAGCTTTAAGAGCTGCAAGGGGAAAAATAGAGCAAGTAATGGCTCTTCAGGTGACTGATAGCGTTGATGAGAAGCCACAGCTGGTAAAACTGTGCCTATTTGTCAAGCTCTTTAAGATTTGTAAGCCCTGGCAGGATCCAGATATGGAATTTTTATTACTAAGCCTCCACCCTTTCTTTAAATAAACTTGGAAGCTACTGGTTAGAAATTATTGCTTCAGTAAATATAAAGGGAACTTTTGCTATTAAAATCCCATCCTATTTAAAATTAAAAGTCTTGGTTCTGGGCAATAGGAGGCCTTAGGTAATAATTACGGAAGGACAAATTAGCAGCCAATTATACAGCCATCACTCTTTCATCAGTATAAACCGAGATTCTATTCTCCCTTGAGTTCTGTCCATGTTTTTTTGTTTTTTTATGAAGATCAGCAAGGATTGTGCAATTTATTGGATCATGCAGTGATCACCAAAGAAGATTTTGGCATTTCACAGGTAGAATTTCTGCCTGTTCCCCTGGTTTTGTATGAATGTCACACATGATGGCAAGAGCTAATTTGGGCCTTATTTTAAATATTAGGGACATGACCTTATACAGTACAAATGGACTGTTCCACGGAAGTGCAGAAATAGAGAAATTTAAGTGTTCTTTACCAAGGTAAAGGAAGTTGAAGAGGAAAACCAATAATTTCATAGGAGAAATAAGAAGAATAGCTCACAAGATGTCCCATATAGGTGCTACAAAGCTGTTTTGAACCTTTCTCTTCCCGTATATTTAATCTAAAAATATATTTATCCTTAAATTATGATGAAAAATAAATAGAGGTGAGGAGGTAGCTGGATTCTCCAAAAAGCCTCTAACCCAGTGGTTCCCAAACTTGGCAACTTTAAGACTTGTGGACTTCAACTCCCAGAAGTCCACAAGTCTTAAAGTTGCCAAGTTTGGGAACCACTGCTCTAACCCAAGGCATCTATTTTATGATCAGAATTGTCTCTCTGTCAATTGGGAAAGGGCTTTCCTTGTGCAAAACAGTGCCATCTGCAACTTGCTTTGTTCTTTTTAGTTGTAGCTTCGTATTTCGGGGGGAGAAATTGAATATTCATAATCTAAAATGCTTTTTGTTTTAAGTTTTGTTCATTTTTTTATTTAAAAAAAAGATTCAGGTGGATTTGGAAGCTTGTTAATATTGG
This sequence comes from Thamnophis elegans, assembly GCF_009769535.1. Classification (NCBI taxonomy): domain Eukaryota; kingdom Metazoa; phylum Chordata; class Lepidosauria; order Squamata; family Natricidae; genus Thamnophis; species Thamnophis elegans. The sequence continues at coordinate 21,800,602 of NC_045542.1, read as the reverse complement.
ATATTTTGAGAAGCAAATTCTCAATATTTGAGTGTTCTAATTTTTGGTAGGGAACTACTTGGTTTAGCAAGCCAACTATCAACAGCTTAAGTGTTAGAGAAGGAAATCCCTGGCACAACCCTCTACTGTTTTGGGGCATTATTCCTTTTCAAAAGTCTAATGTCTGTGGACCTATGTGGTTAAATGCTTCCCATGTTGCTTTGATCTGTTTGCTTTTCAGCTCAGGCCAAGGCCACTGGATAGAAGACGAAAACTCACAGGGTTGATTACCAACAAGAGATCATTGCTAGAAAAAAATATTATCGTGTCCAGTTCTCTCCCTTCCATCTTGCAGTATTTAAGCACACTATTTCTACTGAGTTTCTGTGTGCTCCCCCCGCCCTTTCCAACATCATTAATTGGCTTCTCAAAGGGAATCTCAAATGTGATTAACTCATAACATGGAGAAACTCTAAAGATTTTGAGAGAGGGGAGTTACTATTAACTAGTTAATACAAAATGTAGTCCAGTACATTGCTTCAGAAGTGCAAATCATCGTTCTCTGTTGTTTGCCTGCTCAGGCAGCTCACATGGAAGTTCATTTTTGCTTTGAATTTTGCTTATTTTTAATTTAAAAATAAAAATATAAGCTATGTTTTTTTGGGGGAGAATGCTGAAAGAAACTGGATCCTTATGTATGGAAGTACAATCCAATCTGGTGCTACTGTACCACATTTCTAATAAAGTGGCACTTTTACTGCCTGCAAAGTTACTGTTTTTACTGGAGCCTTTGTAGGTGCTCGCAAGCATGCAAGCTGGGGGAAACCTGGGATCTATATCAATCCCCCACTACCCAATATTCAAATACACTCACATTTCCCTTCCACAACTCACAAGAATAGCAGGAGTCAAAAAGTGTGTAAGAGTGAAATATCTCCTCCCCCTTCTGCAATGCCCAGTCCATCCATCTGGAGCAGGGTTTCTCAAACTTCACAACTTTTAAATCTGTGTGGATTTCAACTCCCAGAATTCTCCAGCCCGGACTTAAAAGTTCTCAAAGATTGAGATATGCTGATCCCTACCTACTTGAGAGGGATGTTGTGGCTCAGTGGCTAAGACTCTGAGCTTGTCGATCAGAAAGGTTGGCAGTTTGACGGTTCGAATCCCTAGCGCCACATAACAGAGTGAGCTCCCATTACTTGTCCCAGCTTCTGCCAACCTAGCAGTTCGAAAGCATGTAAAAATGCAAGTAGAAAAATAGGGACCACCTTTGGCGGAAAGCAGAGATGGGTTCTTACCAGTTCGCACCTATTCGGTAGAACCGGTTTGTCAAATCTACCGAACCGGTTAGAAGAGGTTCCACCAGTGGACCCGGAAAACAGGCCACACCTACAAAAGAGGTTCCAAAAATTTTTGAAACTCACCACTGACTTGCATGCTTCAATGCCAGAATTTCTGAGCCAACATGACTGGAGGAGGAATTCTGGGAGTTGAAGTCCACAAGTCTTAAAGCTGTCAGGTTTGAAGACCCCTAGTTTTTTTTCTAAAGGGTTAGGGGTGCAAGGATCTTGTAACTTGACAGCTTTAAGACCTGCATGCTTCAATGCCAGAGTTTTTGAATAGCTACTTGGACCGACCTAAGTACTAATTCATAATTTCATATCCGGTCATATGGGCAGCAAGCCACTCCCATCCGGTCACATGGGTGGCAAGCCACTCCCACAAAGGAGGCCACACCTACAGAGTAGGTTCGAACAATTTTTGAAACCCACCACTGGTGGAAAGGTAACAATGTTCCGAGCACCTTCGATGTTAATCATGCCAGCCACATGACCACAGAGACGTCTTCGGACAGCGCTGTCTCTTCGGCTTTGGAACAGAGATGGGCACCGCCCCCTAGAGTCGGGAATGACTAGCACATATGTGCGAGGGGAACCTTTACCTTTACCTACTTGAGAAAGGCAAACCTAGATGACCCTTTTAAAGAATGAACCCACTGAACTGTGGTGTGAGGCACTCGACTTCCCTCCCTCTCTTAATAAAGGGCTTGAGTTTTGTCTTGTCTTTTCAGTAGTAGCATCTTTGCCCTTGGAGTCAGTTATCTTGGAATTGGCTAGGGAGCCAGGCATTGGCTCTAGGGGTCACTGAGGGGCTGAGTCCCCTGCTTTTAGTTCCCATGGCCAGGGAGGAATTGCACTCCACGGGACAATTGCCACAAGCTGTCCTTCGGGAAATGGTGACTACTGCAGCTCCCAGCCTCCCTCCCAGATCACCCCTTTGGAACAAAGACCTTCTGTCAGCCGGGCTTTCACAAGAGCACAATAGACTTTTGTGAGGAGACAAACTCTCATCAGAAGGAAGGGCAATTACAGCCAACACCAGCCAGGCTGGACTTTAATTCCTTGAGATTCACTATATTGCCATAGTTCATATCTGAGAATGAGATGTCCCTTGGAGGCTTTCTTCCTGTCTAGGCTTACTCATAACCTCAATGCCAGTCTAAGGCAGGTCACAAAACGGCCCCTCCACCTGCTTTTAAGAAATCCCAGTCACTGTGCAGATACACCTGTTCCACTGTCTGAGGTAGGCTGCTTCATCTGGTCACAAGGCTTTGTTACTTTCTGAAGTACAGTATTTTTCGGACTATAAGATGCACCGGTGTATAAGATGCACCAAGATTTTGAAGAGGTAAGTAAGAAAAAAAAAGGTTTTGCCTTCCCTCATCCCCCAGCAGCACTCTGCAGGCTTCAGCAGGGCTGGGGCAAGGCAAAACCATCACCATTTTTGCCTTGCCCCAGCCCTGCTGAAGCCTGCAGAGTGCTGCTGGGGGGGTGAAGGAAGGCAAAAAAAGCCTCCGTTTTTGTAGAAAAATGGGCCATTTTTGCAAAAACAGGGGCTTTTTTGTCTTCCCTCAGCCCCCAGCAGCCCTCTGCAGGCTTTAGCAGGGCTGGGGCAAGGCAAAACAAGCCTGTTTTTCTGAAAAGCAGCCCATTTTCCACCCTTTTTTTGCAAAAATGGAGGCATTTTTGCCTTGCCCCAACCCTGCTGAATCCTGCAGAGGGCTGCTGGGAGCTGAGGGAAGGCAAAAAAGCCTCTGTTTTTGTGAAAAATGGGCCGTTTTTTGCAAAAATGGGGTGCGGAGGCGGGACTCCGGGAGGTCAAAAATGGCTGTATTCTGTGAATAAGACACACCAACATTTCCACGCTCTTTTAGGGGTGAAAGGTGCGTCTTATACTCCGAAACATATGATATTAAGCCTCTCTGGCTAATAAACACCCCAAATGCTGGTGGAAGTTTGTTTTTCTAGCAGTACAAAAACAGCATTGGAATATTGGAAGTGGGGAATGGAATCTTGCACAGGAGAGCAGCTGGACGTCACTGGGCAAGTAAGTTCAATGGAAAATCTGTTTTCAAAAGACATTTTTTTGAAATATAAAATTCTGGGAACAAATAAACAGTAAGATAGCTTTCACTTCCTGCCTGTCAGCTTTTCAAAACCTGGCATGACACAGTTAGGACGTGAATACTTAGCTAAACTGATTGTCGGCCTTGACCGGCAGAATACTGAGCAACCAGTGGTGGGTTTCAATTTTTTTTAGAACCTATTCTGTGGGTGTGGCCTATTTTGTGGGTGTGGCTTGGCAGTCATGTGACCGGGCGGGTATGGCAAACTTGACATCACTCATGCACACTCAGTCACATGACCAACCCCCCCTCTCCCAGGCCATGCGGCAAAAAAATTTGGGACTCCTATGAAGGGGAGGGAAGAGAGGGGAAACCCTTCCAAAAATAGACAACTGGAGGATTAAGGGCTGAAATTAGGGAGATTGGAGAAGGCAGGACAGAGGGGAATCCAGTAGAAAGCTATCACACGCTGGGGAAAGAACTTTGAAAGATTGGAGGAGGCAGGACAGAGGGGAATCCAGTAGAAAGCTATCACATGCTGGGGAAAGAACTTTGGGAGATTGGAGGAGGCAGGACAGAGGGGAATCCAGGAGAAAACTCCTGAGCTTGCCGCTGCTGTCTGGTGAATTGTGCCGTTGGATCTCTCCATGCTTCTCCGTTCACCACCTCCACTCCCAGGTATGGGACTTGACACCGAATTGGGCTAGGATAGTGCGGATGGGCGGGGGGAGTGAGCGATGGAGCTGCTTCCGGATGGGTGGGGGGAGTGAGCAAGCGACAGGGCCAGGGCAGGCATTCCGGAAGTTACTTCCGGGTCCATCGGTCGAACCTCCTCTCACCGGATCGGTAAATTTTACCATCCGGTTTTCCCAAGCCGGTGCGAACTGGCAGAAACCCACCACTGCGAGCAACCCACATTGTTTAAAGTTTTTTCAACTATTTGGTTTGTTTTCTTGACTTACAAAATAATAAAATACCATTTACAGGTAGTCCTTGACTTACAACAGTTTGTTTAATGACTGTTCAAACTTACAACAAAATTGAAAAATGTGACTTATGAATGTTTTTCACATGACCATTGTCGTGTCCCTGAGGTCATGTGATCAAAATTCAGACACTTGATAATTGGCTCATATTTATGAAGATTACAGTGTCATGTGACCATTTTTGCAATATTCTGATGAGCAAAATCAATGGGAAAGTCAGATTCGCTTAACAACTGTGTCACTAACATAATATTTGCAGGGATTCATTTAACAACAGGTGTAAGAAAGGACCCAGGATGGGGCAAAATTCACTTAACAAATGTCTCACTTAACAATAGAAATGTTAGGCTTAACTGTGATTGTAAGTCAAGGACTACCTTTTATGTGAGACTAGGAATGTTTCACATATAGTTCCAGTGTGGAGCTGTATTCAAGTTGAACGCATCTGCTATACAGGCATGTAAAAGTCTCTTGGAGAGGAAATGCAGGATGAAAATTTAATAAGAATATAACACCAGCGTGAGCATCATCATGGTTTTATAAATTACATCTGGGAAACTAGATTGGATTTTATTCAAAGAATTATGTAGTAATTCCTGCTTCCTTTCTGCAGAGTGATATTGTTCCAAGATTTCCTAGGAATAAATCTGTGAATCTCCATACTACGACCCCAGCTAATGGGCACCCATCACCACCTACTTATACAGAGCTGTGTTCTAAAAATTGCTGAATTTAGTCGGCCGCTAACTAGGCATAATTCTGGCTTGCTGGATTTTGCAGCACATAATAAGGCCCATTGGCACTGGACTCAAAGAGGAAAAGCACTGAGAGAGCTAATTTCTCAGCTCCTCCTTAAACCAGCTGCATCTTTTCTCAAAATTACATGGTTAATCACATCTGAAGCACAATCTTGTGGAAAGCTATCTTTGATTTCAGAAATCATCAACTGGTAATAGTTGATGATTAACAGCTTCAATCTCAAACTGTCTATTGTGGATCTCACCTCAGTCTGTCCGAAAAGGGGGCGTGCATAAGCGCACTAGCGTGCCTACCGTCCATGTCTTACTATCCCTATTTATCTGTATTTACTTTCTTTGTTCGTGTTTATGTTCATACCTATACTTGTTATCTTGTACATGTTTGACAAGTAAATAAATAATATAAAGGACCTTGATGTATTCCAAAATACTTTCTTCTGTTTGAGCCTGAAGCTGTCAGACACAAAAATCAAATTCACACATGTAACTATAAACTAACTACTTTATTGGTCAAGCCAATTTTACATCTTCTCAGACTGGCAGCTTGCCCCTGGAAAGACTAGATAAGGTTCAATGGCATTCAAGGGGTTGGTGGGTTTTAGACCTTCCCTCTTGTGTCAGAAGGATTCTAGACTGATCTCCTGCTTGACTGCTCCTCCCAAATGGGACAGTCTCTCTTTAACAGAAGCACTGACCGCACAGCCCTAACACAGCCAAATGGTCATGGGCCTCCATTTTAGAAAGCATCGAGTGGCTGCTTAGTTCTTTCAATCCTGCATAATGTCCCATGACCCCCTGTGGCAAGAGAATGTAGCAAGGCTTCATTAAATCAATATTCCTCTGTTTGACCAAGCTGGCAGTAGAAGATGAATGACCAACTAAAATTATAAAAGGGACGTTTTTGTTTTTAGCCTTGTTTTTATGGGTTGTTGTGAACCTCCTGGAGTCATTTATATGAGATTGGTGACCAGAGAAGGCCTCTAAATAAATAATCACTTGCGAAAGCAGCGTCTAAATTTGTAACTTCTAAAGCTACATAGCACATGTTTATTAAAAGAAACCAACCAAACTAAAATTAACTTTCAAACTTAGTTTGAGGGTAAAATGCCCTTGCATGGATATGATCCTAATATACTGCATCCACTCTACCAAGCGAGATACAGCCATATAGATGGCAATGATCTAATTCAGGAGGACAGTCTATATTGCCACTTTTTTTCTTTTAAAACAACACTTTTTATCAGTGGTACGTTCCTACAGGTTTCGATCGGTTCGGCCGAACCGGTAGTAACTTGGCAGCCTGGGTTTCTGGAACCGGCAACGGCCCAGGCTTGCCTCGCCTCTGAACCGGTTCTCCTGGCGGCGCCTATCACACCACAATCTTGTGTTTTGCTTCTGCGCATGTGCAGAGCTATTATAGTTGTACTGTGCACGTGCACCCATCCCGTATCAAGCGCGCACAGCGCGTCCCTGAGAGAACCGGCAGTAGTCTCTGCCGGAACGCACCCCTGCTTTTTATCCATTGTATGTATATGCAAAATTGACTATTATTGTACTCAGAAGAAATGTTTATGACAGATTGAAGAATTTGAATGCTATTTTGCAGATATTTTGCAGGATGCCCAGTAAAAATAACAAGTTTTTAAAAAGCATTTTAAAATTAGCACTGAAACACACATTTCTTAGTATTGTGTAATAACTCCAAAATAGTTTTAATGCTTGGAAACAGATATGCTTGTTCCAGAAGCATATGTGCTGAAAAACAGAGAGAGGAAAAACAAGTTTAGTGCTCTGTCCCAGATTGTTTGTAAAGATTAAATGCTGCAGATGAAAAGGCATCCACCAAAAGAGTAAGTTCCTCCGGATGCATCACTGCCCAACTCAAAAGTTTAACATCTTTTTATATCGCAAAGGCAATTACGTTTGCGGATTAGGTTGAAAAAAGCCGAGGTGTTGTTTGTTTTCTTTTGCTTCTGTTGTATTGGCAAGTGCCTAGTGCTTCCAGACAAGGTTTTTATTGTACAAGTGCCCAACCTCATTCCCTAAATGTTATGCAGACAGATGTTCAGCTTAAGGATATCTTGAATTATCCCATGTTTTCCCAGACTTTATGTCAGGTTTTTTTTTTTCTTTCTGCAGAAATTCAGGTAAGAGGAAAAGACAACATGGCTAACTTCACACATTGCACTAAATCTTAATATGACTTGCTTGGGTTGAGCTCACTATCTTGTACAAATCCAGCCAACGGTGGTTTATTCATACGTAATAGCTTAGCATGAATCCTGTTGGTAACAGCACAGTATCTTGTGATTCAATATACCAGGAGTGCTCTACTTCTCTGAAAAATGTTAGAAAAAAGGAAAGCAATGATTGAGTAATGAGATCTTGAAAACTCTAAAAAAAGGGGGAGAGGGATGAACAAAGCACAAATGATGTTCTTATATTGATTTGTTTTATTCTTTGTTGAATAAGCAATAATGGCCACATCGATGCATACTCAAGTCTGTTAACTAAGCCAAGCCCAAACCACATGACGGCTTAGTATGATATATGAACTCAGCCTTTGTCATTGCAATGCCATATGTGGAGGCACCCAATCTTAATATTATATTGCGTCAGCTCTAGACCAAACATGTCTTTTTTTCATTGAAAGCACACTGACCTCACTTTGTTTCTTGAATACAGGAAGAGCAGGGATTGATTAAAAAGCTGGCAATACTAGACATAGCTATGTGGGCAATCTTTTGGAGACCAAGGGCTATTTTAATATTCAGGGAGGCAATTACCACGAAGTGACATGGCCACATCATACACGTGGGTGGGACAAGGTTTAAGGGGGAGAAATTTAGAGGTTTTCTGCTTTTTAACTGTGAAATGCCTATATTAGAAGTTACACTATATGTAACTTTCCACCTTAGAATGGCAGAAGATGTGCCTTGTTTTCCACAATCAGGGCCAGAGCACTTCAAGAGCCTCAAAAAAAGAAAAAAGAAAAGAAAAGAAAAGGCAGAGGTATATTTTGGGTCCACTTATTAACCCACCCCAGCTAAGCATAATCAAAACAGAGGAAAAGGATACCCTCCTTCCAGACATCATTTATTCTGCTTTTCCTTCTTTTTTTTTCTTTTTAATTGCACATCAAGATAAAAAAAAATAGAATACAGAGTTGGTTGGGTTAAAAAAAATCAAGAAAAAATACAAAAAAACCCTTTGGGAACATACATATACATACAACATAAATACATAAAAAGATACATACAACAGGTAAGGAAATAGACAAAGATTTTTTTTTAAAAAAAATCAGTATTTCTATCCAGAACAATATAGAACCATTGTTAATGTATCTTAATAATATTCATATCTAAATCATCATATCCCTAATTTATATGGTTTTCCCATTTTTTGTTAATTTTTTTTAGCCAAAGCAACTTCCCATACTTTAAAATACCACTCATCCAATGATAGATGTACTTTTAATTTTCCATTGTTTTTCAAATAAGATATATAATAGCTAGTAGCAGGAATCACATACCTTTACTGTATTTTTTAAATTAATAACTCTAAGTAAGAAACATACACAATACTTTCAACCTTTTGTTTTTCACTGTTTTGCAAATAAGATATGTAACAGCTAGTAACAAGAATCATTTACCTTCACTGTATTATTATTTTTATATAAATAATTCTAAGTAAGGAACATACATAATACTACTTCCTCCTCCTATTTTCTTACAGCAGTTTCCTCCTCTATATCAGTTTATGTTTTAATAAATATGAATAATTAGGCCAGTAGCGAGTTTTATTATTTTGAGAGGATTTTTGAAATTTCTTCAAAGATCTTTGACTCAAGGGAATACAAGCTGAAATGTTACTCTGTTAATTAATAAAAGATGTTATAGTATACTAATTAACTTAACACATGTTGCACTCCTACTTTCAAATCATTATTCAGTGATATTCAGCCACTTTTGATTTGCTGCCAAAGAATCTACAGCACAGAGATGGTGAACCTTTCAAACTTAACATGTCAAATTCGGAAACTGCATAACTCGACTCTCCAAGTGTGTCATTTGCACCCCAACAAAACAAAAGAGAAACAAATCTCTATCTCCCCTTCTAGGCTACCCTTAGCCCCGGCACTTGGCAAAAGCACTGAGGCTCAGCCTGAAATAGAGAACCAGACCTTGACTTCATCCTGGCCCCATCACTGCCATCAAAAAGTCCACCTCACGCCATCTCCCAAAGTGTGCAAGCCTGGGGAACAGCATGATCGTCCCCTTGGCCCAGCACTTTCCAGAATCTGCCACACACCGCTTACTGTCAGGCAGTGTTATCTTTCTATTGACAGGTCCCTGAGGCTTACCAGTCTGCCCCAGGTCACATGAGGCCTTCTGTCAAGCACAGGAAGCCAAGAATGACCTGAATAAGAGCAAAAAACAGTTTCTTATTGTATGTTCGTCCACAGACAGAATCTTGCCAGAGTAAAGTATGCTCTTCATAAGTATCTGAAAAATGCAAGAAGAAATTAGAGAAGTTCCCTTCTGGGCCGCTTCTTGTATAGCAACGATTCAAGCCTGATGTTTTTCTTTATTCTTCCCTCTTGAAACTTCAGTGCCAGATTCAACCACACCTTTTGTTCTTGAAGCAGCTTCAGAGAATAGTCTTCTGCAGCCTCCGCAACCTTAAAAAAACCGTACAAGAACAGGTTGTACTTTCAAAAATAGTTATTGTCAGACTTTGGTGAATGCTGGTGTGTCACCCAAAACGCGTGTCTTGGATTTCTCATCACTGATCTAGAGATTTGTCATGTAACATCTATTCAAAAATTATTTGCCCCTTGTCTACCTGAACTTAACAATGTTTAATTTAGAAGAGGGCAACTTTTAGTAGACAAAGGGCCAGATCTGCTGGCTTTAACATTATCAGAGTAACATATCACACAAGTCGTTGGAGGGAGTTGTTTAAGTTTCTTTGTGTTTTTCTACTATGATGAAGGTTACCATCTTTCCAGGTCTGTCCAAGAGATTCTGGTTTGTAGCCTGTTGATCCAGCCTGAACCACAGAACTCCATCCTTTACAGTGTGATGAAGAACAAGTCTTCTCATCATAGCATGCAATCTCCCCCCCCCCAAAAAAAATACCCTCCACACATATATCTATCAGCTGAGAATCACAGGGGTGTTGTATAGGGAGGGAAACTCCTGTGTATTGCCCAAATCCTTATGCCCGTTGGACTGTATAATGCAATGTGGAGAAGACTCTCAGTGTGCCATATGCTCCCCCTCACCAGTGCAACTCACAACAGCACACACCCTCCTTTCCTCATGAGATTGTGCTGCGAGTAGAAGGGAGACTCCCTCTGTACTGGAGAAAAATTGCTTGCAACACTAAACCAGTGCTTAAAAGTAGTCTTTCTAGAAAGTGATGGGATGGAGGGGTTGTATGGTCTCCCAAATGTAACATATAGACCCATGATGGCAAACCTATGGCACACGTGCACAAAGTGGCACATGAAGCCATGTCGCCCAGCACATGTGGCCTTGCTGTTTTTCTTCTGAGTTTCTGGCGTACATGCATGCATGATGATCATTTGCCCTTCGTGCATGCAGCATTGCTGAAAACTGGCGTGTGCATGTGTGCCAGAACTGGAAGTTCAGCTTTTCCGGAGTGCAGTCCTTTCACATGCGCGGCAGTGCTGAAAACCGGCCTGCATATGCGCACCGGCAAGCTGATCGTCGGGCACGCATGCGCATAACAACCCAGAAGTTTGACTTTTCTGGAACGCAGCTGAGACGAGCATGCAGGTGCGCTACATTTCTGCAAGTGCCAAAAAGGTTTACCATCACTGATATAGACCCACTTTGCACAGATCAGTTTTTAAGAAGCCTATCTTTAAATACAGCTTTAATGTTCTCAAAGTCTCCAATCAAACACAGAAGAAGATCTTAACTGGGATATGCCCACAGAGGATTTACCCTCCAGTTTTCCATCTCAAAATAGTAAAACACTATGCTGTCAGTTTTCAGCAATCACGGACAGAAGTGACTCCGGGAGCTATTAAAATATATTCTGTCAAGATTTCAAAATTTAAAATAGAATTATAACTCCAATCGTACAATGCCGTTTTTGGCTCCTACCCCCTCAACCTAGCAAATATTGTGTCTTTCAAGTCCAGATTCAACAAAAGACAATTAAAAATGCTAACATTGTTGAGGTGCTTTCTTGAATCCCAAAATCGGGCAGTGAGTTATACCACCATAAACTGTGCTGCCCTTATTTCTATTACATAGAAGTACATTGCACATATTCTATTTGCAGATTGGCATCACCTTAGGGAAAAAATGAATTCCTTCACCATCTCACCCACCTTCTAACCATTGGCATGTAATAATGTCTTTAGATATTATCAGGAAAATGCATTCATAATTTCTTCCTTGTGATTACATAGAGAACTTGACCAAAGTTAGCTAAATTTGGCCCAGTGAATCACTCTGATGCCAAAGATTTTACACACATGCAGTGACATCATCACACAAATGCCACTATTATATTTTTGCTTCCTGACATCTGATGGAAGTAGATAAGTTGTGGCATTTATAGGATGGTGTTTTTATACATGTTTTAGTTATTTGCGTCTTAATGGATGCCCATTGCTTTCCTTCTAAGTATTGCTCAAAAATAATAAATCTCTCAATTTCTGGATATACAGGAAAAACATAACCAAGGAAGAGGACTGAACTTTCTTATTTTATTATTAACAGGATTGTTTTCTCTTTGCTCTGAAATGATTGCAAAAAGTAAATGCTTCCAAAATGGGAGGAAATTAAATGTTCCATTGATAAAATTGACAAAATGAACATGTCCAGAAGAAGCTCCCTATAGGGAAAGAAAATAAAACCAGGGTCTGGATAAATAGCTGTTTAAATTCATTCATTTTAGAGGATCCTGGATTTTCTCTAGAGTCTGCTTTGCGACTGCAGTGAATAATGGTGAGTTCTGAGAAGTTCACTGCAATTGATAGATTTGGGATTTAAAAGCTATATTCAGCTCTTCTGCTACCAGTTGCCACTTACACTTTAAGCCATCCTGTGCCTTCAAAGGGGGAAGGGTGTTTTTTTTTTTAAGGAGCTGAAAATGTACCCAAAGTAGATTGGATGCTCTTCCTGGTATTTGTGGATGTTTCAGTGGTTCTGTGGACAAGGCAGATTAAAGAAACTGCAAAAGTATGCAGAAGAAAATATTTCTAAAAATGATCTTCTGTCTCATTATAAATGTGGCTTTGGTCAAGATTTACATAGGCCCAGAGCCTGGAGCTGCCTTCAGCCGTCAAGAGCAATGCTCAAGCCAGATCTCAGTCTGGAATCTTAAAGGAGAAGTAATTAGCCTCACAGTTGAAAGCCCTGACAGATACCCCCATGGACTCCAATTTCCTGCTTTTGGTAGGTTCATTTCAATCATCCAGGAGAATGACTCCTTGCAATTAATAACTGAGCAGAAAGTAAACTCTGGAGAGTTGGGTGTGCTCCAGAGGTGAGTTGCTCCCAGTTCGGACCGGTTCAGGAAAACCGGTAGTGGTAATTGGGTGTGGGTTACCAAACCGGTAGTGATGGCTGGCTGGCCACACCCCCGAACCGGATCACTCTGACGCTCGCCCTGCCTCGTCTTCACCATGTGCATCCACACAACTGCCTCCTAGTGCAGCATGGGCTGCTCAGGGAGCCCCGAGGCTTTGCAACCACGACCTCCTAAGTGGGATTGAGCCTCCCCCCCTCCTCGATGCACGGAGGTAGGAGGTGGCAGTTTCGTTTGCTGCCTGCGAGCTCTGGGGGCAGCAGCAGGCAAGCCAGCATGCCAGGATCAGCTGGCTGCTTCTAATCTGCAGTTTACTCGTGAGTAGTTTACTCATGACCAGGGTGTTCGGCAGCCGGCTGATTGCTGGCTTGCTCGTTCAGCTGCTCCCCCCACCCACCCCCACCCCACCCCCACCCCCCCGGAGTTCACAGGGAGCAAACAAAACCACACACTCTTCGGACCCATCTCGGCACGGCTCAGGTTGCTGCTTTCTTTGGCCTTTAAAAAAAAATTACAGCATATTTTATTTCCTATCTACAATCTGAAACATAAAGTTGCCAAGCCACGCCCACAAAATAAGCCACACCCACAGAACCAGTATTTTAAAAAAATGAAACCCACCCCGGGTGTGCTTACAGTTTAAGTGCCTTTAAATCAGTGTTTCTCAACCTTGGCAACTTGAAGATGTCTGGACTTCAACTCCCAGAATTCCCCAGCCAGCGAATGCTGGCTGGGGAATTCTGGGAGTTGAAGTCCGGACATCTTCAAGTTGCCAAGGTTGAGAAACACTGCTTTAAATGGTATCAAACACATTTAAACACTGATCAATTTCCTAAGATATCAAAAAGTAAAAGAAGCGGCAGCTTAAAAAGTTTTGGAGGAGGGCAAATCAAGGACAGAGTCATGGCCAGTCATGACACTACTATGGTTTGATTCAAAATGTGTCAGTTACCTTGTATGCAATGCTTAGAGCACTGCTGAAAGATATGCTCCAAGGCTCAAGGGCTCAGCAAAGACAGCACGCTACTCTGCCAAAAAACAACCGGATATGAAGACGTTTAGTTAGCCTTCAATACGTATCTTTCAGTAGCTTTCAACTGTGGGGTATTCTGCACATTTACGTTTCAAATGTCTCTCCTTTTGTTTATTTTCTAAAAAATAAGATTGGGATGTGAAACAGGATCTGGACACAGCATGTGGGGAGTTGCTTTTTTTTTTTAAAAAAAACTCACCTCCATATGCCATGTTCCCAACAAAAATATCGCACACTATGCTCAAAGCTGTTTTTGGCGTCAACAGAGGATTTTTGGAACAAATGCCAGCTTCCAAGATGGGGAGGGGGGAAACAACAGTTTTCGTGTAGGTGAGGGAATATTTTAATACGCTTTCCACAAATGCAACCATGACTTAAAGAAAGACATGTGGGAAAAAAATTATTCCAAATTTCATAAAAGTGGAAGGCTGGATCCCTTACTGTGTTAGGATCTACCTTGTTAGGCTGTTTGCTGATGTGACTTGAGAGAAGGATGTTCTGCTTCCCAAGAGCATGAAGCAAACTCCTGATCTCGACAAAAAAAAAAATAATTGTTGATTTATTGTGAATTCTGCTCATTCACATCCAGCAAAGTCTTTCAAGGGAGGATTTACAGTCACAGACCTTATCTGGCTTGGAGAGCTGCCAGGCCAATATCTGCAAAACTTGACAAGGAGTCTCGGAGAGTCACGAACCAATTAAGCAAACTAATTGTCTCCTGCAAACTCCACTCCCCTTTCGCTCCTCTTTTATTTCCTCTGGGAGGGGCTATTCATCATCCACCTGTGGCTTTACTCCCAAGTCGACCCCTCTTCTTTAGCTGTTCCTTCGTCTGGCAACTCTGCGCATGCGCACACTGAGAACAGGCTCCAGCTGTCCGCCTGCCTCACTGATGTTTGACTCTGAAGGCAGCTGATAACTGGCATACGGCTCTGGCCCCCTCTCTGCCTCCGACACAGAGCCCTCATCAGAGCCATCCCCAGACTCCAGGACTGGCCCATGTTCCTCCCCAACCTCTTCATTGCTGGCATTTTTTGGACGGGGTAGAGTGTTAACATTCTATGACTTTCTTTTAAAAATATGTGGCACAGATTTGGCAGGTGATATTTTTCTGGCATGGAGAACTCGTGTTGAATTCTTTGTTCAGGTTTTAAAGGCAGAAGAGCCTTGCTTGAACAAAAGGTGACATGAAGGACCATAATAAAATGCAAAATTAGAACAGTCAACTGTTTATAATATGCTGCACAACAATGCAGGAGATTTCCCCTGCAGGAACTCGTTAACCTAATTTTGCTTTGTGTGAAATCTTTTGTCTTTCCTACATTTATTAGCACCCAACTTAAAAGGATGGTATTGCATTCCTGTTGCAGATGTTCCGAGCTGTTTGTTATTTGGAGGTATCATCTGGACATTTTATTACCTTCTTCTTTACGCTTAACAACACAGAGAAACAAAACTTGTGAATGGCTTTACATAGAAAAAAAAATAAGGATTGACAAGTTTAACATTGTCATCCCCTGCATTAAGACTAGATAGTGGCCCTGCTCCTTTTTTAACCATGAAACTTGATAATTTAACAGCATTTCTGTAGTCTAAGACTGCATGTGCTCCCATGTGTTAAATTCAAGAATAATAAAATCCCTTTCAGACATTTTAGAGATAGTAGAAAAATCTCTAGGCATTAAACTAAGCAAAATTTACCCTGGCTAGGTAATTAGAAGATGCAACTTAATTTTTTTTTGGCATGGTGTTTGTTTTAATCTATTGGCCTGCAGCTAAACAGGTATTAATTTGAATTGTGTATGCACTCTTTCATTAGGGCAACCATGTCTGGTTGAACCATCTATTCAGACACCAAATGATGACAGAAATATTTTTGTTGTCACCTAAAGGTCTTTAAGATGTTGGTAGTCCAAATGTGGAAATCTGAACTGTGCATCTTTTGAAGAAGAAAGTAGGAAGATAGAGAGGAAAAAGAGAGAGAAAATGCACCAGCAGGCAGACAATGATTGCAACAATTGAACCCATGAAGCTCAATGGCTATTAGCCTTGATGGCAAGTGTGACTGTCTCTAAGACCACCTGCTGGGACAGTGGAGGGCTTCATTATGCCATTAATTGATCACTGTGAGAACAAAGAGTTGGATTAGATAGGTCCAATCCTGCTTGTTGTCTTATCTTGACTTTCCCCTCCTTCATTAAACCGTGTGTGTGTGTGTGTGTGTTTGTGTGTGTGTGTGTGTGTGTGTGTTATGGCCAACATATGATGCATCTGGCCTGTGGGCCGTGAGTTTGACACCCTGGTCTAGATCAACTTTCACTGATCCAGTATTCTTCCAGTTTAGGAGCACTTATAACACTCCTGGTCTAATGGGTTGGTTGGACAGTTGCCACAGTCCCCATTTGCTATGGTTCCACCACAAAACCGCGCTCGACTAAACCGTGCCCGACTAAACCGCGTTGCTGATGTCATCAACAGGGCGACAACAGCGCGGAGACAGAAGCACGCTGTAAACCTAAACCTAAAATTAACCCCTAAACCTAAACCTAACCCCCCTAAACCTAATCCTAAACCTAACCCTAAACCTAACCCTTAACCTAACCCTAAACCTAATCCTAAACCTAACCCTAAACCTAACCCTTAACCTAACCCTAAACCTAACCCTTAACCTAACCCTAACCCTAACCCTTAACCTAACCCTAAACCTAACCCTAACCCTTAACCTAACCCTAAACCTAACCCTAACCCTAACCCTTAACCTAACCCTAAACCTAACCCTAAACCTAACCCTAAACCTAACCCTTACCTTAAGTTGAATCGGCTTGCTTTCAAAGCGCTATTTAAAGCACCCTTCTTTCTCCACGCTGGCTGTTGTCGCCCTGTTGATGACGTCAGCGACGCGGTTTAATCGGGCGCGGCTTAGTCGAGCGCGGTTTTGACGGGTCACGTTTGCTATTGGTGGGGGTGGGACACATGAGAGGTGCTGCATATGAGCACAACTGAAAGGTAAGATATTTGCATAAGGTAATACAGAGAGAAAAAGTAGGGATACATATAAAATGTAGGTCCTGTATCAGGGATGGTATACACTTACCTTCCCTACCGGTTCACAAATGTGAGCACATGCATGCACTTTTGGCGAAGAAATGGCCTAAATGGGATGCCATAGACTTGGGCGTAGGTGGGTGGAGCCACCCGCGATTTCCGCTACCCGTTTAGGTGATCCAGGCCAAACCGGTAGAATACTAACTCTGTCCTGTATATGGAAGTCTTGAATTTCACTCCTTAAGACTCCACACAGTTATGCTTTTCCTCTGTCTTGTTTGTCCTTCTCTTTCTATCCTATCCTATAATTTTGGTATAGTCACTTGAGCAGGAAATGCCCTTTTTGTTCAAATTAATTCTTAAGATAAAATGAAAAATGTAACTCACCAATTCAACAGTTTAGCCCACGCTGCATACTATCCTTAAGCTTTTGAGGTAGCTTAAGTAAAGTTTTAAATTTGCAGACTGATCTGTAGCAATCTAACTCTTTAAAATCATTATCTCCATGCCAGAAATATTTCCCCAGTTCAGTTACTGCAGAAGAAACTACTGCACTTAGTTCAAGGCATATAAAAGTAAACTACCATTGACATATATTAAGGGGTGGGGGTAGGTAAAACAGATAACTTAAATGAAGCTAGAGGGGGGCAGGAAATCTGTTTATGCAGGAATAGCTAAGGATTGACAAAAGAGAAAAGAATGAATAACAATAACAGTAATAAAGAAAATTTTAAATCTTAAAGGACGACTTCAGGAGAACGTTCTTCGGAACAGTATATTTATTGTATAACCAGAACTAGTAGATTGAACAAGAATGAACAAATAGAACAACAGCTGCCTGACAGCTATTTATAGTGACAGATGTCAGATGGGGAACCAATCAGGCAGCAGCAATTTACCCACCAGCTGGCAGCCACACCAGAGCCAATCAGATCTTCTTCCTGCTCTGGCTTCAGCTGCTGGCCGCGTCCGGGAAGATGTAACACTCCTTTCCCCCAGATTGCGCATGCATAATCTTTCAAGTATAGTGGTCTTCTGCGCGTGCGCTGGGAAAGCCTTTGTATGGGAGTGTCCACCATTGTCATCGGAGGAGAAGGAGGTCTGCGGCCGTGATGCAGCTGAACGGAAGGCCCGACCTCCAGTCCAGCGCGAACATTCAAAGGGAAGCCCGGGGCAGATAGGTGCCACCAAGGGATCCAAATTTTGGGAAATAGGGGTGCCGTTGTAACAGCCTAAAGCTGGATCGTATACATCGGCAAATTCGGCTAGTAAGGAGTCAAGGTCAGAGACCAGACGTAGGGAATTTATGCCGGCAATAGATAGACCCAGGGCTCGGAACCAGTCGAGCCCTAACAGTGAAGCCAGGTAGTTTCGGACCACAATGAGGGGCAGGGGGCCCTTGAAATGGCCATACTGTACAACGAAAGTGCCCCAGCCCACAATGGGAATAGGGTTCCCTTGATAATCTCGGAGATGACATGTACAGGGGGACAGGTGTTGCCGGCGGAGGTGTGGAAGCAAAGCTTTAAGGGTGTCCCAGGACATAATGGAGCGGGCTGAGCCAGTGTCCAGCTCCATGGTGCAGGCCTGGCCTTCGATGAAGACGCGGAGGTGCATCTTACCACGACCCTCCAAGGCAGTAGAGGCAGAGTCCACCATCCAGTCAGGGTTTGGCCCCTCAGGTTCCGTGACCGCGTAACACCCTTGCCATGCAGCTGAGGAGGTTGAGGCAGGCCGGCAGTTAGAAACAGGCAATCTAGCCACCCTCGCTTCGGGAGGGCCAGAGCGGCAGACAGCCACAGTGTAGCCCTTTTTTCCGCACTTGCGGCAAATGGCTGACCGGAACCTACAGGAGGAGTGAAAGTGGCGGTCTCCGCAGCTGAGGCAACCACCGCCATCTCTGAGGGAGAAAGACTCCCTCAGCGATCAATAGCAGGGTCGACCTCAGACCGTAGTTCCTCCAGGCCGAGCTGATAGTTAACGGAGGAGTGAGGAAACGTAGCCATGGCCGAAGGAGGAAATTGCCTGAGGTCAGGGGTGGATTGATCAGCCATTTCATAGGCATGCGCCTCGTCCACCGCAATTTTTAAAGTTAGTTCGGCTCGGGAGAGAATGCGGCGATGTAGATTAATGTCCCTGAGGCCGTAAATAAATTGCTCGAGGAGCGCTTCGTCCAAATCCACGAATTCGTAGTGGATTGTGGCAGCCCTCAGAGCAGCTACGTAGTGGCTGATGGATTGCCCCTCAGCCTGGATGCACCGCCGAAAAAACTGTCAACGAGCAAAGCGAGAAGGAGTCGGTTCATAGTGAATCTTCAGTTTAGTCAATAGCAGCGCCCAAGGCATAGTATGAACTGGAGTAGGGGCAGACAAGGCTCGCGCAGTGGCGAACATTTCGGGGCCACAGTAGTGCAGGAAAACCCCTCTCTTCCATTCCACAGAAAGTTTGGTAAAATCGTGAGCCTGCAAGAAACACTCGAAGCGTTCAAGGAACGCATCCCACGATTCTGCCTCAGGGCGGAAAGCCGCGAAAATTGAAGCGGCAGCCATGGTAGGAACGTGGACGGGGTCCGTATCACTCGTCCTCGTCGCCAGTTTTAAATCTTAAAGGACGACTTCAGGAGAACGTTCTTCGGAACAGTATATTTATTGTATAACCAGAACTAGTAGATTGAATAAGAATGAACAGAACAGAACAACAACCGCCTGACAGCTATGTATACTGACAGCTGTCAGGCGGGGAACCAATCAGGCGGCGGCAATTCTCCCACTTGCCAGCAGCCACGCCAGAGCCAATCAGATCTTCTTCCTGCTCTGGCTTCGGCTGCCGGCCGCATGCCAGGGGACGTGACAGAAAACACCTTTGTTCTAAAAGTTATGGATAATAAAACTTTGTCATCCTTAAAAATAGGCTTTTATTTATCGCAGAAACAGGCAAATTTACCAATATCTTCCTAGGTAATTGCAGGCAACTGATAAGCATGTGGATTTCCAGAGATTCAAAACAGTAGCAGTGACAAAAACAAATGCCAATGCACCAGTGGTGGGATTCAATTTTTTTTACTACTGGTTCTGTGTGTGTGGCTTGTTGGGCATGTCTTGGTGGGCATGGGAGGGAAGGTTACTGCAAAATCCCCATTCCCTCCCAATCAGCTGGGACTCAGGAGGCAGAGAATAGATGGGGGCAGGGCCAGTCAGAGGTGGTATTTGCCGGTTCTCCAAACTATTCAAAATTTCCACTACCGGTTCTCCAGAACTGTTCAGAACCTGCTGAATACCACGTCTGCAATGCCCATAAAATTATAGCGCAGAAATAAAGAAAACTTTGGGTAAACAGAAAAGGCTTTTGGTATAAAAGAGTGTGAGCAATTTTCTGTTCTGGAACTCAGGGTGGATAATGTTTTCATCCTAAGGATATACCTTTTATAACCAGGTCAGGCTTATCTCAGATTTCTCAGGGGAAAAACAGACCTAACTCAAAGTAGCTGTCACAATTTCAAAATCTGTCAATTTCTGGTGTAATGCGTTGCTACTTGCAAACACCAGGGGGCCCCCATACACCCCTCTGGATGATGTCTCCCACCGCGGTTCCAGCAGCAGCCTTCAAAGCGCTCACCAGAACGACCTCTGTGGACCACACACCGTCAGCATACAGTAGCCAGGCACAGCTGGGAGCACATCTGTTCTCCCTTTGCCTTATGCAAACACACATTGCCGCGTGCAGTCTGTGCCTCGAACCCTTCCTCCCCCAGCCTTAAGCTCAGAGAAAATCAGTGCACCATGGCACAATCCAACCCACGGCCTTAAGACAGGATATCCTCTATCTTGCTAGGCATTCCAGACGGATGCTTATCCAATCCCTCTCTCCCTCCCTCCCTCCCCCCATCTCTTTCTCAAACACACACACAAACACAAAAGGAAAGGAAGTCCCCGGTAACTCTTCTAAGCATCTTCCGAAATCTGAAATGTGTCAGGCTGAGCTAGGTTCTCCAAATGTCTCTCTGCCATATTGTTTAAAGGTACATATCTGCTAGTCGTTCCCGACTCTAGGGGGCGGTTCTCATCTCCATTTCAAAGCCGAAGAACCAGCGCTGTCCGAAGATGTCTCCATGGTCATGTGGCTAGCATGACTAAAGGCCGAAGGGGCACGGAACGCTGTTACCTTCCCACCAAAGGTGGTCCCTATTTTTCTACTTGCATTTTTTACATGCTTTCAAACTGTTAGGTTGGCAGAAGCTGGGACAAGTAACAGGAGCTCACTCTGTTACACAGCGCTAGGGATTCGAACCACCGAACTGATGACCTTTCTGATCGACAAGTTCAGCGTCTTAGCCACTGAGCTAAGTTTAGGCAAAATTAAAAGGAGGCCATAATTCCTGCCTTACTTCTTCTTTTCCTTTAATGGTTCAGGAAACCTTGAGCTTCCCTTCCATGCAGAGATATGAGAGGCTCTTATTTCAGAAGCCGGGGGAGGTAATGGCTACACCAAGCTAGAAGGAGAAATTATCTGATTTGGCATTAAGCAGCTGCCTAATTTCAGTGGGAGATGTTATCTTCTATGGTGAACCTCTTTTTTTGGGGGGCTGGGCCATGAAGCAAGGCTTGTGTATGAAGGATCTCCACAGGTTCATCCTTTGACCCCTCGTGCTCCTCCAGATACAGGTAGTCCTCAACTTATGGTTACAATTAGGACCAGAATTTCTGCTGGTAAGTAAGGCAGTTGTTAAGCAATTTTATAACCTGTTTTGCCACAGTTAAACAAATAATTGTAATTGTTAAGTGAATCAGGTAGTTGCTAAGTTGATCTGACTTTCCCCCATTGACTTTGCTTGTCAGAAGCTGGCTGGGAAGGACGCAAATGTGGATTACATGACCCCAGGACACTGTGAATGTTATAAAGACATGCTGATTGTCAAGGGACCAGATTTCGATCGTGTAACTGTGGATGCTACAAGGATCATAAGTTTGAGAACTGGTAGTAAGTCATTTTTTTTCAGTGCCATTGCAATTTCAAATGGTCGTTAAAGGAATGAATGTAAGTCAAGGACTACCACTAATTGTGAAGTGGAGAGGAAAAATTTGGTGGGTGTTTACACCATCTTGTAGAATAATCTTCCAAAAGACACTCACAGGGAACCTCTTGGAATGTCCTCCTGGCATCTGCAAATATTTAGAATAGAGCAGGAAGGGACCTTGGAGGTCTTCTAGACCAACCCGCTACTCAAGCAGAAGACCCTATACCATTTCAGACAAGTGACTGTCCAGTGTCTCTTCTTAAAAACCTCCAGTCATGAAGCATCAGAGGTGGGTTCCTACCAGTTCGCACCAGTTTGGTAGAACCGGTTCGTCAAATCTACTGAACCGGTTAGAAGAGGTTCCACCAGTGGACCCGGAAAGCAGGCCACACCTACAGAAGAGGTTCCAAAAAATTTTGAAACCCACCACTCACACTCACACACACACACACACACACACAGACTCACACAGAGAGAGAAAGAGAAAGAAAGGAAGAAAGAAATAAAAAAAGAAAAAAGAAAGAAAAAGTGAGAGATGAAAGAAAAAAAGGAAAAAGGGACAGAGACAAAAGGAAGGAGAGAGAGAGAGAGAGAGAGAGAGAGAGAGAGAGAGAAGAAAACACATGGCCAGCAAGCCACTCCCACCAGGTCACATGGCTGGCAAGCCACTCCCACAAAGGAGGCCACACCCACAGAGTAGGTTCAAAAAAATTTGAAACCCACCACTGTGAAGCATCCACAACTTCTGAAGGCAAGCTGTCCCACTGTTTAATTGTCCTAACTGTTAGGAAATTTCTGCTTAATTCCAGATTGCTTCTCTCCTTGGTTAGCTTCCATCCATTGTTTCTTCTGGTGCTTTGGAAAATAAGTTGACCCCCTCTTCTTTGTGGCATCCCTTCAACTACTCTTATCATGTAGTCCTTCTTTTCTCTAGACTAGCCGTACCTAATTCTTACAACCTTTCTTCATATGTTTTAGTCTCCAGGCCCTTAATCAGCTTAGTTGCTCTTCACTGCATTTTATATACTATTATAACAATAGTGTTGCCTTATGGTTTGTAGTTCTTTAGACTGGACTAACAGGGATATCACTCCTATTTGTTCTTTATGTTTCAGAAAGTCTTGCCAGATGTAATGCAGGCCCTTCTTCTTCCAATCCTTTATATGCTACCTCAGTCCTACTGAATTCAGTGAGATGTACATAGCAGGGTGGTGCACATTTTGGAAATAATTTAGATGTCCTTCTGACCTCACACAAGCACAGCACTTCTCTGTTATTCATTAAAGCAGCCTCCCCCACCCCCCAAACACACACAATCACACAATGGCTGATTGTATTTTCTGTGTTTTAGACTTGATTATGTTACATGTAGTTATGATCTAACCAGATTCATTATAGGAAAAGGGGTCGGTTACAGAATAAATAATAAACAAAGAAACATTTCCTTTTGAAAAACAACCCCTACTCCACCCCGGGTTTTGGGATTCTGCGTGAAATAGAAAGCCAGTGTTGTTCTGAATCTGAAAAATGATTGCACGCTGGAAGTTCTGCCAAACTGTTTCTGCTGAACTGGGGTTCAGCAGAAACAAAGTCTATCCCACCAATACGGTTGGATTGTTCTGGGGTGGGGCTGATTTAACAGGCTGAATAGGCCAGTTAAAGAGGCAGCATGCCCTCTTCCTTCACAGGGCCTTTTTGCCAGCTTGCTCACTCGCCAAGCTTCCAAGGGCCTTCCCTTCGTCCTCTTCTCATAGCTTTTGAGGTCAATGCATACCTGCTGGGTGCTGCTATTTTTATTTATTTACTTTTATTTATTCATTTAGTTATATCCTGCCTTTATTATTTTCACAAGCAACTCAAGGTGGTGAACACATCCAACAGACGTTCCTCCAGTGGTGGAATTCAAATTTTTTTACTACCAGTTCTGTGGGCATGGCTTGGTGGGCGTGGCAGGTGAAGGATACTGTCAAATCTCCATTCCCTTCCCACTCCGGGGGGGAAGGATACTGCAAAATCCCCATTCCCTCCCAATCAGCTGGGACTCAGGAGGCAGAGAATAGATGGGGGCGGGGCCAGTCAGAGATGGTATTTACCAGTTCTCAGAATAACTCAAAATTTCCGTTACCGGTTCTCCAGAACTGGTCAGAACCTGCTGGATACCACCTCTGCCTTCCTCCTCCTATTTTCCCCTGCGAAGGCAGGACTTGAACTTACAGTTTGCCACTTTGTAGCCTGGAGCCTTAACCACTGCACCAAACTGGCTCTCTACTGTTGCTGTTGCCGTTGCTGCTGTTGCATTGGTTTTTTCCTCCATTTTAAACCACCAATTCTTCCCAGAAACAATGATGTCTTGATCTCTATTATAATATTCACACGAGGAATGATCCCTGTCAACTGTACAGAACATTTTATAGAACATACAGAAAAATTGATGGCCTGGTCACTGATACATATGCAAATGTTGACGCACAAGGAAGAGAAGTTCAGAATGAGATTCCAGAAAAGGTTTATTCAGAATTAGCACCTAGGGAGTAGGGGGGGCAGTGAGGGAATGGGGCAGGGGTGGGTTGCTGCCAGGTTTACTACTGGTTCGCAACCCGTGCACAATGTGTGCACTGTGCACATGTGTATTGTTCTGTAAATTGTAAATCTGAAAAGCTGTAAATTGTTCTGCGCATGCACAAAGAACAATTTACAAATTGTTCTTTGCGCATGCGCATAACAATTTACAGTGAACTGTGCACGCCCAGTCACTAAAAACCAAAATGGTGGTGGCCCAGTGGCAGCGAGGGAACCCGTTCAGCGGCATGGCAGGCCTGGGTCGCAGCTGGTTTTGAGACCCAGGCCTGAATTCCACTACCGATTCGGCCGAACTGGCCCGAACCGGGAGCATCCCATCTCTGGAATGGGGTGAGAGAAAGAGAAAGGAAAAGAGAAAGAGAAAGAGAAAGAGAAAGGGAGAGTTGAAAAGAGAAGTTAAAAACACAACTCTAAATAGTTGTATTTCTGCACAGATATCTCTCTGTTCCATGTCTTATGAATATATAATTAAACTATAGAATTCATTCACCAGGGATTGCAAGAATTCTGCCATGTAACTGATAACTTTAATGAAATATGTGATAAACCATACAAAATAATTCTACCAACGTTTTTACTGGTAATAAAATCATCAGTACTAGCGGCTGAGGAAAAAACTCTCATGAGTTGCTCTCATCTTCATTTCCATCCTATGAATTTCTTAGTACTTTCATGCCTCTCCCAAAAATACTAGGAAAAATAAACTGATAGATAATCTTGCAAGATAATTCTTATGTGTCTCTTAGCATAAATTCAGGCAATGCCATACTCTAGTTGTAAGATTTGCACCACATATCACACAGAGATCAAACCTAGAGCATTTCACATCATGTACTAGTTCTCTGCTTGCTTCATCGATTGTCCCATCAAGCAGAAAATAGAAACAGGAATATTAATAAACAAATAAATATGTACGCTGCCTTGAGCTGTACTACTTACTTAATTAACTAACTAGTTTCTTCTCCATTCCTGAAATCCAAGGCTTTTTTTCAAGCCCATGATAGCTCACTCCCCCTTTTCTGTCCCATTCCATTTCTAATTAACGCCAATGTTGATAGATACCCAAATGGACATGGTGGCTCAATGGCTAAGATGCTGAGCTTGTCGATCGGAAAGATCAGCAGTTTGGCTGTTTGAATCCCTAGCACCACATAACGGAGTGAGCTCCCATTACTTGTCCCAGCTTCTGGCAACCTAGCAGTTCGAAAGCATGTAAAAATGCAAGTAGAAAAATAGGGACCACTTTGGAGGGAAGATAAAAATGTTCTGTGTGCCTTCGGGGTTTAGTCATGCCAGCCACATGACCACGGAGACATATTCGGACAGCGCTGGCTCTTCGGCTTTGAAACGGAGATGAGCACCGTTCCCTTGAGTTTGGAATGACTAGCACATATGTGTGAGGGGAACCTTTACTGATAGTTACCCAAACATCAAACATCCAAAATCAGACTGTGTTAAAATCAGGCTGGCAGAGACACAAATAATTTCATGGAGTGGACTACACTGAGCCATCCTGTTCTAAAAGCCTTGATAAAGTTCTTGGAGTGAATGTTTGATACTTTTATTTGATCATCTGCCAAAGAAGTCCCCATTTTAAATCATTCTGTTCCTACATGTATTCCTGAATGGACTATGTGAGGTGGCTTTAGCAAATCATTATTTTTTATTCTCGTTGTCCCATCTCTCACACAATAATATTTTACAACTATTTTGCCCGATTATGGTCACCTAATAATCTTTCTTCTGTGACAGGCACAGGCTGTATTGTAGGGACATAATCTGTGGTACCTATTCCATACTTACAGTAGGCCAGGCTGAAACCAAACACGGATATGGCCTCATTTGCCCCCCCCCTAAGAAACACACCTCTTTTTTTTCTTTTTGTTGGAAACTAATGGCACATTAGTTTTGTCAAAATTGCTTGCTTATAAGAGATTTTAGAAATTAGTGAGATGGATTGTAAAGAGGATCACAAGCAGAATGAATCCATAGCACTTGTAGCATTTCAAGTGCTATCTAAATGGTAGGTCTTAGATGCTAAAGAGATGCATACTTGAAACCACAGGAAGTAGTAATTCTGGTCTAAGGCACATTGATCAGGGTACAGATTGAATTCTGTATCCAATTCTGGTTTCTATAGTTATATAATGAACTGGAATGAGAAGAATGAGCACAATGGTGAGGGGCATCACACATTTTATAAACAACAATTAAAGGAACTAGGTATGTTTAGCCTAAATGAGACAAGGCTAATGATAGCGGTTTCTAATTCTCTGCAGGATTTCCTAGGGAAAAGATTTCAGATATATTCTCCATTGAGCCCAAAAAATAGGATAAGAACTAATAGGTGGAAGCTTTACAGAGAGTAATCCAAACTTGAAATCAGGATTGCTTTCCTAACCACGGGAGCTATTTTCATGCCATCTCAGGGCAATGGCTGTCCAAACTTTCCTTCAATAGATGATGAAACATCAAGTGATGAAGAACCACCTATGACTCCAGGAGGCAGTGGACCCTGCCTCCTGGGGCCTTATCACGGGATGTTTTCAAGCAAAGTTTGGACAGCCATTGGCCTGAGATGGCATGGAAATTCTTGTCTTGGGCAGGAGGTTGAATTAGAAGATCTCCCAGCTTCCTTGCCACCCTATAATTCTATAAATCTATGATAATGCTTATTATTTTATTATGTGTTGTCGTCTTAGTGCTGTATTCCCCCCTTCCTGGTTTTCTGTGAGCCGCCCTGAGTCCCCTCAGGGAAAAGGGCGGCCTACAAATAAAATCAATTCAATTCAATTCAATAAGATGCTAGACTCTAACTCACACCTGGCAGCTGGGCGTGCAGCATCTCCTAGTGACTTGCCCCCCCCCTTCCTCTTCCTTGGCTGAGGTTTTAGAGGCCTCCTCCAAAGTCAAGCTTGTGGTGGTGGGTGGCTCCACGAAGCCTGAGCTGTGCCAAGTGTAACTTGCCACAGGCTGACTCTTTACAACGCCTTGGGCATCAGCCAGCCCTTTGATCTCCTGGAGTTTCAGTTTGGGGCTTTTTTGGTTTCTGGAAGTTTTTTTTTTTTTCTTTTTCTTTTAACAAGAGGCCTTCAATTCATCTGCATCTTTCTGCCAGTACAAACACAGGAGAGGAGGGGTGGAAGAGGAGCAATTGCAACCCTGGCTAAGCTGCAAGGGGGACACGTGCAAATGGTTACACTGTTTATGAAAAGATTCCTAGCAATAGGATTCTCTGAGGAAGTGCCCTCTTGCTCATGACGGCATCCATTCCTTGTTTACTAGGCCATGCCATTGAGAAGGGATTTGCTGAGCCAGCTCTGTCAATAGCAGCTAATAATGCGAGGAAGGGGACAGGACAAGGATACTGCAAAGACCCAGGTTTTGTCCAACTTCGAGTTGTCTTTGGGGGGAGAGGGGAAGCTTACTTTTCTGCTGTATGTTGCTTGCAGAAATGTTATGGCCACCTACCAGTGGTTCTCGTTCTCTGGGTTACTGCCACATTTTCTACTCTGGGAAAATGGGAGGGGGGGTTTATAGAGTGTGGGTGATATATAGTCAAAATAATATTCTTTCTCAGAAATCAAGGTCATCTTGTACTGCAGCTGTGACGGTGTGACTGGGAGGCATCTCCAGCAGGGACAGTGCCTGATTGGGCCACGTGATGGATATGTGGGTGCTGGGCAGGGACTTGAACTTTCTGTTTTGGGTTTTCGCAGATGTTGCCAATATGACATCTCTAATAAAATGAACTTTGAGCAAACTCAAGCCTTGGAGTCTTCTTTCATGGGGGGTGGGGTGTTACTTGGAACTCTGTGTGTGCAAGTTATGCACTGCACAAAGGAAACATAACACAGTGAGTGCCAAACGATGGGGATGGTACTAATGCCGCATTGCAAAATGCCAGGTTGGGGGGAAGGAGCCTAACCAGTTACTGCTCCACATTTCTGAACACGTGCTGTAGAACAATGGTTCTCAAACTGCAATCCGCAGACTCATGATAGGCGCGATGCCATGACGGGGTCTGCGAAGCCTTGAAGAAATATTATGATTTCAATCTTGAGTTCAGTCTTGGTGTTCCATGGCCACAAAAGGTATTTAAAGGGGGTTCGTGGTAAAGAAAAAGTTGAGAACCACTGCTGTAGAAGAAAAAGGAGAATGGAGCATCTGGAAATTGTTGCTACCATGTGACATAGCAAAAATAGGTGCCTTACAGGTGAGCGGCAGTCCTCCTTAGTCGGTATACAGGTAGTCCTTGGGTTACGACCACATTTGAGCTCAAATTTTATGTTCCTAAGTGAAACATTTGTTAAGCGAATTTGCCCCATTTTACAACTTTTCTTGCTAGAGTTGCTAAGTCAATCATTGCATTTGTTAAGTTTGTAACATGGTTGTTAAGTGAATCTGGTTTCCCCATCAACTTTGCTTGTTAGAAGGTCAAAAAGCTGATCATGTGACACCCCCCCCCATAAATATGAACCATTTGCCAAGCATCTGAATTTTGATCATGTGACCATGGGGAGGCTGCATCAGTCATAAGTGTGAAAAGCAGTCATAAGTCACTTTTTTCAGAGCTATTGTAACTATGAAAGGTCATTTATGAACTACCTGTATTTTTCAAAATAAAAACTCACCCTACTGTATACTACTGAACAGAACATCCTAGGATGCGCTAGGGTGGATGGATTTTTCTCTGTATGTCCCATCCACTGTCTTCCTTCCCTGCTGCTCTTTTCTTGAGATAGTAATAGTTGGGAGCATACATCCAAATGCTTTGCTCACTTTGTGCATGCAGCCTCTTTCTCTTTGATTTGGTTTATTTGAACATCAGGTACACAATTCCAGCTTGACAATTATGGGAATAACAAACCTACAAGACTCCACTGGTGAATTTTGCTGATCAATGGAACTGTACTCTCCCATGTGACCACAAAATCTTCTCCAAAGAGTTGAAAAATCTTGAGTTTTTCAAGAGTTGGGCCCAAAGCAAGAAGGGAGAATCACTCTTCTCCCAATGTGGTCAAAGAAGCCACAAGCAGAAAAAATGAGAATCCAGCCCTCATGCCATGTTTTTTGTTTGCTTTTATATTAGAATTCTAGCTAGTAAAATGGCCACTGACTAAGAGAAGCAAAAAAGCATTTATATATTACACCCTGAAATTCTGAACAATAGCAATAGTACTTATATATCACTTCACAGTGCTTTTACATCCCTCTCTAAGCAGTTTACAAATATCAGCCTATTGTTTCCAACAATCTTGGCCCTCATTTTACTGATTTTGGAAGGATGGAAGGCTGAGTCAACTTTGAACCGGTCAGGATGGAACTTCTGGCAGTGGGCAGAATCAGCTTGCATTACTGCATTTTAACTACTGTGCCACCAGGGCTCTTAAGAAAGGAAATTATACGTGTAGTGGACAATTGATGTACTTTTCAAGAAATTGGCTTTATAAAAAGGTTTATGCAGAAATATGTGTATAAATCTGGGGTCTAGGGAGAGGGAAGAAAACAGAGGATGTGTATTACTGCCACTCCCCCAAACCAAACAGCAACAGTAATTAGGCTTAATGAAACAACCCCAACTTTGGAAATGCTCCATTCTTGTGCTTAAGCAAATTGTCACTGTACAGAGGAAGGAAAAAAAAAATAGATTAAAGATAATAAAGATGGTGCAGCCAAAGGATAATAATGTCAACTGGATTTCCTGTGAAATTACTATAATCAACTGTGCACATTCTGTTTATTAAAAGACTCTCTGGAAACATCCTAAGATTATATATATATATATATATATCAAATGTGTGTGCGTGTTTGTGTGTGAGAGAGAAATTTATCATTTACCATATGAATGTTTCAATATATTTTCCTAAACAAGTTTCAGTAGGCTGGGACTTGGAATATTTAGATTTGTGTAATCTAGTGCATAGCCATCATCAATTTTATGCAGATCTCCATATCATTTAAAATCACCCGCTAACATTCCCAATGCATCATCAGTATTTGAGACCTGGGGTTTTTGTTTGTTTGTTTGTTTGTTTGTTTCACTTTGGTTTATTTGAAACCAAAGCAAAACTGATATTTCTTCACAATTCCAGATCTTTGCCAAGCATGGGTGCAATTTGTGTTCTTATTGGCAAGATATTTTGCTTCACTTTTGCTCTTGCCTTTGAACTTCTTATTGAAGTTCTTGATGTAGGCATGGTTTGGAAAGTATCCACCCTTTTTCCCCATTCCTACACAGGTAGTCTTTAACTTATGGCCACAATTGGGACCAGAATTTCCATTGCTAAGCAAGGTGATTGTTAAGTGAATCACATGAACTTTTTTTGGTCATGGTTATTAAGTTGTTAAGTGAATCATCTGGTCATTAAGCAAATCCTTTTTGACTTTGCTTATCAGTAACTGACTAGAAAAATCGTAAATGGCAATCACATGTACCTGGGATACTGCAACCATAGTAAATACAGGTAGTCCTCGCCTTACGACCACAATGGAGCCCAAAGTTTCTGTTGTTAAGTGAGATATTTGTTAAGTGAGTTTTGCCCCATTTTATGACCTTTCTTGCCAAAGTTGTTAAGTCAATCAATGCAGTTGATAAGTTAGTAAGCCGGTTGTTCAGTGAATTTGGTTTCCCCATTTACATTGCTTGTCAGAAGGTTGCAAAAGGGGATCACAGGACCTTGGGACACAGCAACAGTCGTAAGTGTGAACCGGGTGCCAAGCATCTGAATTTTAATCACATGACCATGGGGATGCTGCAAAGATCGTAACTGTGAAAAACAGTCATGTCACTTGTCTGAGATGGTATAGGTCAGTGATGGCGAACCTTTTCACATGTGCTTGTCTGGGCCGGAACCCGGAAGAGGAGCTGCCCAGAGCACCTGAAAATGAATGTCTGGTTTCCGGTGTGTGCATGTGCACTGGCCAGCTAGTCTTCCAGATTTCTGGGGCGCTTGAGCGCATGACGATCAGCTGCCCGGCACGGATGCTCATACAGGAAAACGGAAGACTGCCACATGCTTGAAGGCCAGCTGATCATCATGTGCGCATGCATGCCAGAAACCCGGAAGAGGAACAGGCAACACTGCGCATGCCAGGCAACATGGCTCCACCTGCCACTTCGGGCACACATGCCATAGTTTCGCCATCATGGGTATAGATTCTCCTGCTTGAGCAGAGGGCTGGACTAGAAGACCTCCAAGATCCTTTTAGATTCTATTCTATTCTATTCTACTTTTTTCAGTGCCATTGTAACTTTGAATGGACACTAAACAAACTGTTGTAAGTTGAGGATTACCTGTACATGCTGGTTGCTAAGCAGCACCTAAATTTTTTTTTTTTTTTTTGCCCTCCCCAGGCTTCAGGAAAGCCTCTGGAGCCTGGGGAAGGCAAAAACTCCCCCCCTGCGCGCGCGGGGGAGGAGGGGGTTATCATACACGCATGCGGGGGGGGAGTCACATGTGCAGGTGGGTTGGGCGCATTGCATTGTGGGTATAGGCACGCGTACGTGCACCCATACAATTTTGGCACACCTTTACAAAAAGGTTCACCACCACTGCCCGAGGGGAATCATTATTATTCTCCTCTCCTATTGGCCTGAATCCAAACAAACCATCAAAATATGTTGATTAACTGGCTGAGGTAGCACAACAGGGGCCGGGAATGAAGCATGGAGGAGTGCCCAGAATCCCTAGTGACAATTTCTCAACCTTGGCAACTTCTAAGATACCGTATGTGGACTTCAACTCCCAGAATTCCCTCAGCCATGTTGAGAAACACTGTTCTGGAGGATGATTGGTGGCAGCTCTTGCAGGTGGCGGATGATGCGAGCTGAGAGAGGAAAACCTGAAACAGTCACCATTAAATATGAAAAGGCAGCATCACTCCTTAACCTTGTTTGCTGAGATCAGAAAGTCTTAGAAGTAGGAGCAACTCTAATTATGTTGGTATGCTTTTCTGCTGACTTACACACAGGGGTGGGTTTCAACCGGTTCGCGGCGGTCCCTGCGAACCGGTTGGTCGGCGAACCCGGAAGTAAGTAACTTCTGGGAACGGCAAAGGGCGCGCCTGCCCGCCCACGGTCCTTACCCGGTTTTGACGAGTTCTGCGCTTCCACGCATGCGCAGGACGCATACAGCGCCTGCGCGATCCTCCAGGAGCAGCTGGAGCATCGCGCAGACGCTAGTACGCATGCGTGCACCGCACGCGTGCACGAGGACGCCGCCGGCCCCGTTCCAACCGAACCGGTTGGAACGGGGCGAGAAACCCACCCCTGCTTACACACAAGTGGAATCCAGGTTGATCAGGGAGTTTCCAAAGGAATTTGAAAAGTTGAGAGAGTAGTGACAACAGTGTGATCAAAGTTGTGTTCCTTTTATTGTGTGGCACAACAGGTGGAAAGAAAGGAGGGGAGGGCTTCAGACATATGGTTATGGCCGCTATCTTGACTTCCTCTCTGCAAGCATCTCTGAGGTTAATACAACCATGGAAAGAAGCACCCCTTTCACTGGTCTGTTTAATGCAGCTTTCCTTGTCTTCTCGTTTAAAAAAAAAAGAGGGCAGAGTTGTAACTCCAACTATTTTAAGAAATGGGTTTGAAGCCTAGAAAACCACTTTGAAAGTTTTCATTCAAAAGCAGGATGGTAAGTTAATTAATGGTCTCAGCAAATGTAACGGAGCCATGAAGCCATTTAAACAAAACAAACCAGGATGTCTTCTGCCTAAAAATGACATTCTCAATTTTCTAACTCGCATGTTAAGCAATTTGGAGAATTCATTTTTCGTGAAACGAATATCTAAAGTTCCTAAAGTTCTCGTGTTGGGCAGTGTTATTTTGTAATGCTTATAGCAAACTTAATTGGCCCATTTGAGGCACCTGCAGGGCGTGATTTTAAAACAAATCAAGACGGCAGTCATGACATTGGGATCAAAGCTTGGCCCATTTGTTATATGTGTCATGATGCAGATAAATCATATACCTGGTTGCATTGGACCATTGCACCATTGTGGCCACCATCTTGTAATGGTACTTGGGAGACAAGGGGCAGAGGTGCTGCCTAAGGGATGATCAGATAAGAGAAGGCATAGCCTGCAGCTGCATAATGGGCAAAGACAGAGGTTGAGAAGTTCTCAGACTGCAAAGGAGACGGCGGGGAATTTGTTCTTTCAAACCGGCAAAATTCTTTCTCCCACCCCCCATGTTTTAAAAAGTTTTATTAAATATAAAAAATTCCATTCCTAAATAAACTGTGTTATCTGCTTACACATAATTTTGAGAAATAATAATCATAATATTTATATACATCACATTAATATTGATCTCATAATAATAGTAGTATTTGCTTATCCATCTTAATAAACCGCCATTATAAAATTAACCCTTCCCTTATATTTCCATATTTCTAACTTAGACCTGTAAAATTCTGTTAATGTAGCTTTACAATAAACTATACTTAGCTCATCTACTTGTCTTTCCTCCCTGCTCTACCTGGGAAGGCTGACACATCTTGACACCCAAAATCAGAACACCCCCACCCCGACTTGATGGACAGGTTAGGGATTAGCAGCACGGATGGCATTTTCTTTGCTGATACATTTTTCTGCCAGCTTAAGCACAGGTGGGTAGCACTTTAAACACAAAACACAAAAGTTGGAAGGGACCAATTAGAACATCTAGTCCACCCCTATGTTTAGTTCAGGAATAAAACAATCCCAGTTTTGGCTATGGAACCTTTGTTTGAACATATTCAATGTTAGGAGGCCCATTGCTTTCTAGGTTCAGTAGAGATAATCCTCGACTTACAACCCTTCATTTAGCAATTGTTGAAAGTTACAACAGCATTGAAAAAAAGTGACTTGTGACTGGTCCTTGCATTTACAACTGTCACACTACCTCCATGGTCACGTGATCAAAATTTGCCGTTGGCTATGGGCGTGTATTTGTGAAGGTTGCTACATCTCAAGGTCGTGTGATCACCATTTGCGAACTTCCTGGCCGGCTTCTAATGAGCAAAGTCAATGGGGGAACGCTGGATTCACTTAACGACTGCAGGGATTTGTTTAACAACTATGGCAAAAAAAAAGATTTTAAAATCAAGTGTGATCATCCTCTGTGTGACTTTCCTATCTCCTGCAACACTGCTTTATAGAGTAGTAGAGAATATTCAGGGCAATTCTACATTAGGGCTAAAGTGGTGTTGGTTCCATCTGGAAAAACCTTTGTTTGACTGCTAAGCATTTCATTTCAGACGGGAGAGTTCCTGTTTGCACCACTTCCTCTGTCCTTGACCTAGACGAGAGGTGGTCTCCATACTTGGCAACAGAGATGGGTTGCTGCTGGTTCAGCCTGGATCGCCCGAACCAGTAGTAGCAGAGCGGGAGGGTCCACCCACCCGCTCGGACGCTTCTGTGCATGCACTTGCGGGAGCACACCCGAACCAGTAGTAAAAAAATTAGCAACCCACCTCTGCTTGGCAACATTAGGACTTGTGGACTTCAACTTCCAGAATTCCCCATTTGGCTGAGGAATTTGGGAGTTGAAGTCCACAAGTCTTAACGTTGCCAGGTTTGATACCCCTGCCCTAGACGGATGCAACTTTGTTCCTTCTTCCCACTGAATATGCTTGACCTCTTTCCTATTCTTTTCTGACATAGCTTTCAACCCTGGAGATGGAGGACATCACAGCCAGGATGTGTTCAGCACCCAGTACATAGCTAATGCTGAACAATTATAACAGTGTAATGCTGCTATTCTCCTGGCTATATTATCTGACTAAAAAAAGAATGTGAAACCTCAATGTCCCGTCCCCCCCCCCCTAGCACCCCCATCCAAGTCAGCACTCAGCAGGGCATAAGCACCGTGGGCTCTTTAACTCACTTATCCCCCCCCCAAACCATGGCCTACCCAGCTTCTGCCTGTGTTTGTGTCCAGACACCAGAGAACGTACGCCAGGACTGTGGTGTTTCTAAT
This sequence comes from Thamnophis elegans, assembly GCF_009769535.1. Taxonomy (NCBI): domain Eukaryota; kingdom Metazoa; phylum Chordata; class Lepidosauria; order Squamata; family Natricidae; genus Thamnophis; species Thamnophis elegans. Next base: position 21,765,260 of record NC_045542.1, on the reverse strand, counting down.
GTCTTTGAGGCAACGGCGCCATCGAAATCATGTTGGTTCCTTCTCTTTTCTCTCTCTCTGTCTCGCTCTCTGATGGGTCAGGAATGCAGGTTTGCAGACCCCTCCCCCTGGCCACAACTTTTATATAATATCCTGAAAAAAAATTAAAATAACTTCTGTGGCCTCTAGGAAAAACAAGATAAATATAATAAAAATGAGACAAAAATATAATTCCAAGGAAGGACTGGAAGCTTTCCTAACCAGCACTTAGCATCAAGGAGGGGTATGAATGTAAAAGGGAACACACGAGAACACACATATACACATGGGTGGGAGACACAAATAAGAACTTGTCTAGTTAGATGCAAAATGTGATACAGATACCCACGAGTATGAATGCACAAGAATGATCTATCCACACTGTCTACCACTTTCAAATAAAGAGGTGTGTGTATGCACACACAGTGACATATATGGATGAAATATGCACGGCTCCGGATTGTAGCCTCTGGAATCACATAACTAGGATACTTCTAAGCAAAGAATGTCACCAATCACCATTTTACACAGTGCAAGCAACTTCCAAACACAGAGAATATCACATGAGACAGCTAGCTTTCCACACAACTGACCAATAACAGGATGTAAACTCTGCATTCAGTCAGCGTATTGCCAACCTCCTCCCCATCCATGTTCTCAATTCATGATATATTTGGCAATTGGTGTTGCCAAATTTTAATCCCTCAGGAGTTATGGGTCCTAGTATCCTATACCTAAGTCCATTTGAGGTATCTTTGCTCGCAAGGTTTTCACCTGTGATGCACTATTATTATTATTATTTCATATGGCGTAGCAAAATGCAGCATATAAATGATACACCATTTTGCCTAGCTAAAGGTTAAAAAGGTAATGGTAAAGATTCCCCTCGCACATATTTGCTAGTCGTTCCCAACTCTAGCGGGCAATGCTCATCTCCATTTCAAAGCCGAAGAGCCAGCGCTGTCCAAAGATGTCCCTGTGGTCATGTGGCCGGCATGACTAAACGCCAAAGGCACACGGAACGCAGTTACCTTCCCACCAAATATGGTTCCTATTTTTCTACTTGCATGTTTGCATGCTTTCAAACTGCTAGGTTGGCAGAAGCTGGGACAAGTAACAGGAGCTCACTCCGTTATGCAGCGCTAGGGATTCGAACCGCCAAACTGCCTATCTTTCTGACAAGCTCAGCATCTTAGCCACTGAGCCACCGCGTCAGTTACAGACACACAAGTTTTAGCAGTCAATAGATGGATGCATGTGTTTTTATACCTGTTAATAAAAGAGGGGGGGGCACCCCAATCCGAGCTCAAACAAGTAAACCCAGCTTCATCAAGGTCAATCCTGAAACCCAGAGAGCTTGCACAGAACACCATAATCCAACCAGTTTGCCTTCTAGTTAATTCACAGAAAGGAACAACAGTAGCAGTCAGTTCATAGCTCTTGAACTGCCACAGCTCCTGATACAAACATTCTTGTACCCTCATTCCACGCACAAAATGTTGCATCTTTCTGGAATCACTCCTTCCATCCCTAAATAAAGAAACTACAAAAGAACACTGAGCTCTTTATAGAAATGTTTCTTCCTTCAAAATAGAAAAGGAGCTATTATAGAAGATTCTCGCTTGTACAACTGTTGAATGAAGGAATCTTGGTCAGATAAAGAGATTTCATTAGTCTTTGAAATTTCAAGAATTGTGTAGAAGAACTATACGGTAGAAGTTTTTCACCGTGCAACAAAGGCTTTAAAAAGATTTCCTTTTGCCTAATTCTTTTTCTTATTAAAATTTCCAAACTGACATTAAAATTCCAAACCTAGAACTGATGGCGTTACGGTACTTAGTTTGGGTATGTTGGAAAAAATGTCCATTTCTGGGTTCAGTTCCATGTGGGGAGAAAGACACTGAAAATATGGAGGTTGATTGGAAAGATTTATTGGTGAACTGGACCACATGGGTTTGAAGTCTTGGATTGCTGAACACATGGAATGGAGAGTGAGTGTTATTTATACCCTCTCTTGGGCTTTGAGCTTGAGCTTCCTGTTCCTGTGGCAAGGGCATGTATTCTATTGGCTGTCAGACTCCCAGGGGGAATCAAGTTTGGTTGAACCTTGGGCTGATGTAATGAAGGGGCTTGGTTGTGCCGTGTGGTGAGCTCTGCTGATAGATAATCCTATTATGTCCTGGAGGGTGAAGGTCTTTTGGCTTATAGATAGGCTGGCATCAAAATATCTGCTGGGGGCAGGGAGCTGAGATTTTTATTTCTCTTTTAGGGGAAATATTCTGCCTTTTAAACATTTCCTAGAATATTTCATTCTTCTAGGAGAGGAGTGGGTGCTAACTTTTTACAGGTAATAAAATGAGTGCAAGAAAACAACCAAGCTCAGAGAGCATTGAGGACTCCTCATTTCAGCTCTGAACTACAAATCTTCTTTCATTTCATTTCATTTATTGAATTTATAGGCCGCCCAATCCCGGAGGAGTCCGGGCGGCTTACAGAAATGAAAAATATTAAAAAGGATTAAAACAATAAGATACAACAAGATTAAGAAGAAATACAACATGCACCCAGTCAAAGGGGGGCTGGACCTCAATCAAGAGGTCAACAGCCCCAGGCCTGCCGGAAAAGCCAGGTTTTGATAGCTTTACGGAAGGCCATGAGAGTGGGTAGGGTCCAGATCTCTGAGGGTAGCTCATTCCATAGGGCCGGAGCGGCAACAGAGAAGGCCCTACTCCGAGGCGTCGCTAGCTGGCATTGGCCAGCTGAAGGCACCCGGAGAAGGCCCATCCTGTGCGATCTTATTGGTCTAAGGGAGGTATGTGGCAGAAGACGGTCTCGTAGGTATCTTTATTGGTTCCATACCTAAAACTATTACTTCGTGAAAGTGCAGACTTGACAGAGTTACGCTCTGGTTCCCTCTTCTTATTCTAATGTTTCTGGTATTCAAAGTCTCAAATTCCCAGCACAATACTCTTTGAATCAACTCATAAGTTAAGTTTCATGAAGGTCAGGCATCCTTGGTTAAATGCAAAGTTACAAACAATGTCACAAATAAAGGACATTATGCACAGCACTTTAAGGACTGTTTATTAATTGTACCAACTGTGGATCATAATGCATTCCCCAAATAGGGAATAAACCTGGGGGGGGGGGGAATCTTTGTCTTTTACAGCAGGCTGCATTCTGAGCATAAGGGTTCCCTGTATTAACCATTAAGCAGACTAAGCACCTGCTTAGGGCACCAGGCTCAAAGGAGACACCACAAAGTTGAGAAAGAAAGAAAAAAACCAAAGATTTGTACAGTATGCACAAAGGAGATTTGTCAGGATTTAGGGCACCAGTGAGCCTTAATCCGCCATTGGGTTTGAAGATACATAAATCACTTAACATAATACAGAGTAATAGGGGACCTGCTCTGGCCCTTTAAGACATGAGCGTTGGGAACTCCTGTTACGCGCCCGATCCGCTAGGAGGCGAATCCATCCTTAAACCGAGCCAGCTAAAGGTCCACGGCGAAGGCGTTCGCTTTGACTCTTTTTGAACCCGTGCAGCGCCCGTCGCCGCTGCCTGAACGGTTACCCGCGAAAAGCCAAAGTTTCCTAGAGCGCCTTCCTTCGTTCCCAAAGAAAGCCGAGTTGGGCGAGAGGTTCGCGGCAGCGTAAGTAATTGAGGCAGGCTCGGCCAGGCCTGGTCCCGCTGCTGGCGGAGGCGGCGGGGGGACGACGAGGTGGGGGGCTAGGCTAGGCCTTTTCCCTGTCTCAGCCGAGCGCTCCGGATAGGGAAGCAGCGCTTCGGCTGGTTCGCCTCTACTGGTTTCGGGAAAATGTGGAGGCATCGGGTTCTATTTTTACCCATGTCAGGGCCACCGCTTCTCCCTCCCGGGCCCACAGCAAGTGTCTCCACTCCCTTCGAGGAAGCTCAATTACAGCCGGATTTATAATCTTCCCTAAAATGGTTGTTTTATTCCAAGTAGGAACTCTGAAAGTGAGTCCGCTGGGTTTATAATAAATCCTATACCGTATATAACAAAAAAATAAAATAAAATGTTATTGTTTTTTATCTCAAGGGGATAAAGTGAGCCCACTGGATTTATAACAATTCCTGTCACTTTGGGGTCCTCGACCTATGACTCACAATGAAGCCCCAGGTTTCAATTTTGCTCAGTGAGACAGTTGTTAAGTGAGTTTTGCCTGGCTTTATGACCTTTCTAGCCACAATTGTCAACGCGGTTGTTAAACTAGTAACACGGTTGTAAGTGAATCTGGCTTCCCCATTGACTTTGCTGGTCAGAAAGTTGCAAAAGGATGATCGCAACATCCCAGGATGCTGTGATCATCATAACTATGAGTCTGTTACTAAGCATCTGCATTTTGATAACGGGGCTAATGCAATGTTCTTATATGTGAAAATTGGCCATAAGTCACTTTTTTCCCAATGCCATTATAACTTTCATTGGTCACTAAATGAATTGCTGTAAGTCGAGTACTTCCTGTACATTTATAATATTATTGCTTTATCAGAAACAATAATAGCTGTCAAAATAGGACTGCTGGATTCATAATCGTTGTTGCTGTTATTACCTCTTTCAGATCATCCGAGATGCCGGTAATGACCTAAATGTACAACAGTGATAAACACAGGAATCTCTGCGCTGAAGGCCACGTTTCAGAAAGTCCCTGGATTTGAAAAAAAGTCCATTTAATCTAGCGCTCTGCATCTTGCAGCCGTCAGCCAAATGCCTTCTGGAGGCTCACCACTAGCAGGGCATGAGGGCCATCCGTCTGTCCCTCTCTCCCCAACTCCCAGCAACAGGTATGGCACGTTTTGGGCAATGAGCAATTAGCCTCCTCTTCCACTAACCTGTTAGGTAATTCTTTAGAAGTATCCTGTGCCTAATTCTGTGCACATTTACATGGAAATAAAGTCAGCTTAGGCAACCAACTTCCAAGTACAGTTAAAGCAGATAAGAGTCACTAGTGTTACTGATGATGTGAACCGATGATCCGTTTAAAAAGGGATGCCCTATTCTGCTGCTGTTTCCTTGAGAGTTCAGCGCATCATGATTGAATTAAAAAAAAACCTTCGTGAATTGTTCATTTTTTTGGATTTTTGCGTCGCGTTTTTAATAAAATGACTTGCAGTTGTAAAAGCAACATTCAGTGATGCATTATGTCGTACATTTGATGCAGGCGGTCCTTGAGTTACGATTGTAATGGAGCCTGCCCATCATGGTCATAACTTGTGATGGTCATAAAGCCAATCAGTGGTCATTAAGATAACCAATGATTTGCTGTGGGAGTGGTTTGCTGAAAATCAGAAAGAAATGTCGGTTTTTGGCAAAATCATGGTAAAACATGGTGACATGACCACAGGACACTGCAAACAGCCATAAATGAGGCCAGGTTGGCTCAGTGTTTGAACTGCTGTCAAATGACCAGGGGGGGGGGCATCAGTACTTAAAATACAGGTCATGAGTACCCCCCAGGTTCTTAAAATGACCATAACCCTATTGAATTCCTGTAGAATTGTAAAAACCCAACTTTTCTTTCATGTCTTGGATCAGAATAGCAGGTGAGCCTTTTTTTAATGAGAAAGTACAGGATGTTATTACTAGCTTTGATTATGTATCGTATGCTGTTTTTGCCAGCTTATTTTGCTTCAGAATATTATTTATTTTCCTTTTAATTGTCTTTTCTGATGGTTATTGTTATTCATCACTCAAAGTCACAAATTATGAGAGGAGCAATTTTTCAAAGGTTTTAAATTAATTGCCTAAATTATTGTAATGAAGTAGGGGGCTAAAAGGGATGCAGTGGCTCAATGGCTAAGACACTGAGCTTGTCGATCGGAAAGGCCGGCAGTTTGGCTGTTTGAATCCCTAGCACCGATAATGGAGTGAGCTCCCATTACTTGTCCCAGCTTTTGCCAACCTAGCAGTTTGAAAGCATGTAAAAATGCAAGGAGAAAAATAGGGACCACTTTGGAGGGAAGATAAAAAGCATTCCGTGCCCCTTCGGCATTTAGTCATGCTGGCCACATGACCACGGAGACATCTTCGGACAGCGCTGGCTCTTCAGCTTTGAAACGGAGATGAGCACCACCCCCTAGTGTCGGGAACAACTAGCACATATGTGCGAGGAGAATCTTTGCGTTTCCTTTAGGGGCTAAAACTTGCTATTGGCCTCTCGGAGTAGTAGCACTACATCTAGCAATGTGTAATTACTTTGAAACATCCACTCCAGCATATGCTTTAAGGAGTCTCTTTTCTTTTTCTTTGCTTTTTCCTCAATTACCAGAAAGATGTGTTCTCTTGCACTCTTTCCACTTCCACCTCCTCCAGGAGACATCACCCTTTATGAATTCAACAATGCCTTAGTTTTTGGGCGGAGCTATGAGAAGCTTCCACTTACTTTCCAAGGTCAGGTGAGTCATAATTTCCATCCATAGAAAGAAATCAGCTACCATCTTTTCTTAATAATAGGAAGCCTTCCAAAAATTTAATGTCAGATGGATGCTTGACTTGATAAATAAGGGAGGGAAACAATTTGATTTTTTCTTTAATCTGCTTGAAAGAATTAGTGATGGGTCTCTGCTTCTAGTCTAGTGGATCAATACTTCAACTCCTTGTTTCATTGAAATAAATATTTCTGGGAGGGCTACCAGATCCAAACTGCAAAAATCCAGACATCCACTAAATGGCAGCGGAATGATGGAGAAAAATCTTGATTCTTTACTGCCTTCTAATGGTTGCATGGATTCTAACAGCTCACCTCTGGTGGCCTTTATCTTCAATGATTTGGGAAAAATAAAGTGGCAGGAATTAGTCTCAAAATATAAATACAAATAAGGAAGGGCAGAAGAATTGCTTATAGTAAAAGCAGTACAGGTAGTCTCATTTTAGCAACCATTCATGTAGCGACTATTTGAAGTTACAACAGCACTGAAAAAAGTGACATGACTGGTTTTCACCTTTGGAACATCCTCATGGCCAGCGATCAAAATTCAGGAATTAGGCAATTGGCCTGTATTTATGATATTGCACTGTCCTGGGATCATATGATCACCTTTTGTTATCTTCCCAGCAGGCCTCTGAGAAGCAGAGTCAATGGGGGAAGCCAGATTCACTTAATGACCACAAGATTCACTTAACTAGTGATTCTCTTAACATCTGTGGCAAAAAAGGTCATAATATGAGACACAACTCATTTAACAACTGCCTTATTTAGCAATGGAAATTTGGGGCTGAATTGTGGTTGTAAGTAATGAACTACCTATATGTGTCTTGGGGATTGGCTAATCCCCATCAGAAAGTCTTCAGAAATACCGTTTGAGCAGCCTAGCATGAACATGAAAAGAATGTTCAAGCAGAGGAAAGTAGGCAAAATAACCGAAAGTAAATAGGCTGGGTTTGTTTACATTTGACCAACACAAACAAAATTATTTTCCAAGAAAATCTTTAATTCTGTATTTTACGTAATGTTTAAGCAAAGTTTCCGCTAGGAAAAGGCTACACATAAAGCTCTGTGCCTTTAACTAGAAGCTTTAATTTCTAGCTTTTTGAATATCTGAGCAATTTGAAGTGTGGAGGGAAGGAAAAGGAAGAAACACTTCCATTACTTTTCCATTGCTGCTTATAAACCAAAGTGAACCTGGAACCTTGATTGGTTGTCCTATTATCAAGCTTTTTTGTGTGTATGTACTAAGAATTGTTGTCAAGGAATTTTACTTTCTTCTTAATTCTGTGGATAATTGTGCAGATGGAAAGTCTTCCCACCCCCACTATTCCCAAAGAAAACCTGAAAGCTTTCAGTCGCCTGGAACACAGCACCAAGCCGGCCTTCATTCATCACCGGGAGTCCCTCTGGAAGAGGTGCATCGGAGCCTGGTAAGTTTGGATTGGGTTAGTTAGGGTGATCATGCCAGAGCTGCATGTTTCCACACACCGATTGTCCTCAGCTTTAAGAAAAGGGCACACACAGTTCTCGACTGAAGAACTATGAGAGGAACACCAGGTTTTTTCCTTCCTGGGATTTGTCTCTCTGCTGTTTTCTTTTTTCTTTTTCATGAATTTCTCACTTTCGGTATATGAATCAGAGGAGAAAAGCATTGGTGGAGAAAAGAAGAACAGGCTAAATAGTTTAAAAAGTGGCAGCATATTCTTAGGATGACCTCGCTTTCGGGTGATTAGATCAGATTTGTATTGAAGTCTACAAGCCTTCCACCTTCATGTTTTTATGTCCTTGTCTAACTTTTACACGGTGGTTATTTTCAGTTTTAAATAGAATTGTTTAATGTTCACAACATACTTTAAATCAGTTAAGAGAACTGCATTTGTGTCTTAGTAGAGTTGATGCTTAAAAGGATATTTCTTATTTTAGACAATAAATGAAGTAATAATACAGATAAATATTCTCTGCATAATCTATCCTTTTGATTGGCATCAACCTGGTATCTTATCCATAAGAAGCAGTTATGGCCTGCTAGGCTATAGTTATTTGCTTGACGGCTGTTATGGTGCTGATAAGAAATTCCAGAACTAGGCTGTGGGAATTAGTAATGTTCTCCCACCTCTCTTAGTATTAAGGACGGACACATGGACACACACTGCCTGCATTATAATTCTCTAGCATTTCATAGGTGGAGAACCAGCATAACATTATGACAGCTGTGCTTGATCTTCTCGCCATTCTTGATATGTTTTCCCTGGTGATGACAAAGCAGCACAGCTTTCCTTTGATTTCTTACAGAAGAGTAAGCCAGGAAATTACCTGGTTGAGTTGAGCAACCTGAAGAAGGCTTCTAAATGTAGATTTTCTACAACAAATCTGACTTTGGTGACTGAGGAGAATATTCAATACTTGGGTGATCAGTGAGCCAGGAGGATAGGGAATAAAAACCATGAGGCTGTGTCACAAGAACACTGAAGCTTCTCATTAGAGAAGCTGAAAGAGAAAAGCTATGATGGCAAACTCTGAAGTTGCTTTGATGCACATCAAATTACTTTTCCAATTGCACGTGGAACATAATCATGCGCCCTTTCACCTATAGCCGCTTTCACATGATATATTTTATTCAGGCGTGACATCGGAGTGGCTGGTGTGCTTGAAGAACTCGCAAACGCAGAAGAGGAACAGGATTCGGACCAGGGAACCAATAATCAGTCTTGGGTGGAATCTTCAAAGGAGCTAGGTAAATGTACTAAGAATTGTACAGTACAGCTTGACCGGTTGAGGAGTGAATAGGAAAATCTTTTATTAGCTTTCTCTCAAAATCACGTTTTTTCTAGAAATTTAGAAGCTGGTGATTGGTGCAATAATAAGAGCAAACAAGGATGTGGGAGTGATGTAGCTGTGATATCCGCTGCCCTCATTCATCCTTGGGATTGATTTGATTAAATTGGCTCTTTAGAAGGATATTATTTCCTGACAAATTTCTCATGGGCACCCCTCCAAAAGCTCACTGGAAGAATGATTTGCCATCACCCAGATAAGTCATTCTTTCTTCTAGCAAGGATGTAACATTACTCTTGCTGAAAAAAAGATAGGGTTTTTTTTGAAGATAAGATATAAGTATGAAAAAAGAAAATTGATGCAGGCCATTAAGGTCATTTTTTAAAAACATGTACATTTTTAGAGTTGGCACACCTTGTAGGTCTTGACTTCTTGTGCCATATCCATTATTGGACATTGGTGATTATATTGGCAATCCTATTTTTATCGATAGCAGCATGAAAAAGTGCTGCTGAGTTTTGTCCAAAGCAGTCACTTAGATTTTAAAACCATGATGTTCTTCTGCCTGGACCTCATTTGCCTTCAATCTTTCCTTGGAGGATTAAGTGAAGTATGCTGTATTTTTCTGGGTGTCACATCATGTGTCCAAAATATTCTAACTTTTGCTTTTTTATGCTTTTGATGAGATCCCTTGGCTTTCCCAGGTGGCTTATCACCTCCTCATTTCTTATTTTGTCAACCCAGCTTATATGTAACAACGTCTGTAAATCCACATTTCACATGGTTCTAGTCTCTTCAAGTGGCTTTCTGTCAGAGACCAACTTTCCACTCCATGGAGCCGGATAGAAAAGATGTAACATCTGGCAAGCCTGATTTTCAATTTTAGGCTTATGTCATGACTGCAGAAGACCTTTTTCATTTTGAAGAAAGTTCTCAACTTATGACCACAATTGGGATCGGAATTCTAGTCATAAATCATTATGGTCATAAGTCGAGAGACCACATTACCAGGGCCAATTTTTTCAAATCTTTTTATAGCAGTTGTTAAGCAATCTCGCAGTCTTAAATCTAAATCCTCTCTCTCCAATGGGCATTTTTGCCATCAAACAACTGGTTGTAAGTTGAGAACTATCTGTATTATCTTTCAGTTCTGCAATGGATGAAATCTGGATCTCGATATGCATTACGACTCTGCTGTTGGATATCCTCCCTCCATGGCTCCTTCTTTCCCCATTTGTCGGTGAGGTTTGCATAACATAGAGCCCGAGTAGAAGAGCAGGGCCAGGGGAATTAGTGACTGAGAAGCATGCCAGTCCATAGTGGGATCAATAACCCCTTGAGATGTCAGATATGATAGCTGTGCGTTCTTTCCAATTCATGGAGGGAATCTTTCCATCTCCCTTTAGCCAGTTTCTCCTGGGTATTCAGATATGGGCACTCTTAAGTGGCTGTCAGTGAAGTATTGACACTGCTGTTTCTTCTTTCTCAAAGCTGCCAAGTGAAGATATAATAGCAAAATTCTCCCAGGCTGTGGATTGGTGAGTCCTGGGTGGTTTGCATGTATCCAGTAACCAAATATTAGTTGCTATCTGAACCTTCTCCCTTATTGGAAAGGAATCCAATTGATCTGCTTTAAATCTGAAATTGACATATTTCATCAACATGATACATATTCTTCCCCTTTATTATGCATAGAAGTCTTATTGACTAGATAATCTGCAGAGCCCTTAATTGTATTTCTGAATGCATATTACTTTGTGTAAATCTCCTATTTATACAGTATCGGTTAACCCTAGAATAGCAGGTATTACCATATTTTTTGGAGTATAAGACGCACCTTTTTCTCTCAAAAAAGAGGCTGAAAATCTGGGTGCGTCTTATACACTGAATACAGCATTTTTTTGCCTCCTGAAACCCCGCTCCCTGGCCATGCATAGCCTTTAGGAGCCTTGCAGAGTGCTCCTGGGAGCTGGAAAGGGCAAAAATGATTGAAAAACGGGCCATTTTTTGCTCAATTCCCCCCCCCAGCCCCCAGGAGTACTCTATTAGCCTCCTAAAGGCTATGCATGCCCCCTTTTTTTGACAAAAAACGGGCCAGTTTTCGCAAAAAAATGGGCCATTTTGGGGAAGTCTGCAGAGTGCGAAAACTTTTTTTTTTTAATTTGCCTTTTTAAAACCTTGGTGCGACTTATACTCCGAAAAATATGGTAGTTCCGTGCTAATCATAAATGCAAGCTAAAGCATTTCCTTCACACACAATTGTTTTCTGAAACAATTGCCTTGTTAGTTAGCCATTCGAACATGACTCTTCAGAAGCACCCAGTTTTCATTTACACTGACATTTTCTGTGGTAGGCAGCCAACCAACCCCAACCTTGTAGCGTCTATCTTTTAAATCCCGTTTGGCTTTTAGATGGAAACAAGCCCAAATGATTTTTCTTAACGCCCCTTGTCTTGCTTACACAGGGCAGGCTGCTCAATCCGAGCTTTTGCATGGCATCCTCATACCAACAAATTTGCAGTGGCTCTTCTGGATGACTCCATCCATGTTTACAATACCAACAGGTAAGAGACCTAACTGATCTAAGGTAGAGCATTACTCTGAACAGACTGAGGCCAGTGACAATTAACATGGCATATGACAGAAAGCTTGAACTCTCCAGGGTGGTAGAGAAAGTTCTATTCAAGAGTTGATTTAAGAGTTGATTAGTACAGGTCAAGGAAAAGAAATACAATGACACCTTGGTATTCAATTGCTTTGAAACCTATCAAATTTGGTAACACATTTTGATGTGAAAAATTTGTGCCGGTACTCATAGTTGTTTGGTATTCAACGTACAAGTTAGAACTTGTCGATGTTGGCTACCTTGGGACTCACGACATTATTCCTTATGGGGAAATTTTGTTTGATACTTGTTATTTTTGGTACTCATTGTGCCTCCCGGAATCAATTGAGGATGTAGTACTGAGGTACCACTGCATTTAGATTCTTGGACCTTGAGATGAGAATAGTAATGTGAGCTGTGCATAAGAACAAACTAGGTTTGCTTGAAAACAAGCTGTTCCCAAAATGTATGGGCAGAGGGGGAGAAGGAAATCATTTGGCCTAAAGGTCAGCCATTCTGTACATCTATTCTTTGCCCATCTTTGGGCCTGTGTCAAGTAGTTTTGTGTATTCTTGTCAAGGCTTTCTCAGATGGACCTGCCCAATTAATAATACATAGAGGAAGGATCTGCTTGAGAATATTCTTCTCTGTGAAAGTTTACAAGAGAAGATTTTTCTCTGGGCTCTCTAACTGTAGCAGGCCACCTTTTCTTGCAAGGATGTACCTAGATCCCTGCCCTCCCAAGTTGCTCATTGACTTATAAAGTTATTGAAACACATCTATTACTTAGCTTTTTAAAGATATTTTTAGTACTTGATCATTTTTATACTTGCACTGTACTGTTTTTCTTTAGGAAAGCTGTTGGCTTTATGCCCAACCAGCAGATAACCAATATTAAAATATTAATCTTCTGTAATAAATGAGGCCGAACCAAGGGATCTCAGCAATTCCCGGTGATCATCCCATAGAAATGGATCACCACCTGCAGAAAATCAATTGTCAAACCACCTGCCTAGTTGCTCTTTATGGAAATCTACATAAATAAAAGTAATTGTTTTATTCTTGGGCTTGTATGTAGAAATATAACTTCTGACTTACTGATTAGACTCTTAGGAACTGAAAGGGCCATTAATCCATCCCTCTGCTCAGTGAAAGAATATTCCTGTGGAAGGGGAGCCTACTTTCCTTTCTGCTAGGACGTTTCTTCTAACCTGCAACTGAAATAATTAAAGACTTTCTTTTTTTTTTCACTTTGGAGCAACAAAAGACAAATCCTGATTTGTTTTCTGTGTCATGTTATTTTGAGGATGTTTAAGCACACAGGGTAGCCTACATCAATTCCTTAGACTCATTTTGCTGATATGTGCCTAGTATCTCTGGGCCCTCTGGGCAAATTTATATCTCTGTTTTGGTTTTCTTCTCCAGTACTATAGTCCCAATCCTGAAGCATCGTTTGCAAAGAAATGTAGCTTTGATGGCCTGGAAGCCACTGTGTGCGTCTATCCTTGCTGTGGGGTGCCATAGCTGTGTGTTGATTTGGCACTTGGATCCCACTTCCCTTTCTACCAGGTAACCCAGACCGATCCTGTGGATTAATTAGTGGTGGCAGCCCATGTTAGCTAGCAAGTCACAATTGGTATTTCATTGCTGCTATTTGAAGGAAATGCTTATTAGATATCAGATGCACAGCCCAGTTCTTGTTGTGGCCGAAGCTTCCCAAGAGCATGAAGCAAACCCCTTGTCCTGACAAAAACCGCTTTTATTAATTTACTGTGAATTCTGCTTATTCACATCCAGCAAAGTCTTTCAAGGGAGGATTTATGGTCACAGTTACAGTTATCTCTGGCTTGGAGAGCTGCCAGGCTGATATCTGCAAAACTTGGCAATAGCAATAGCAATAGCAGTTAGACTTATATACCACTTTCAGGGCTTTCAGCCCTCTCTAAGCGGTTTACAGAGTCAGCATATTGCCCCCACAGTCTGGCTCCTCATTTTACCCACCTCAGAAGGATGGAAGGCTGAGTCAGCCTTGAGCCGGTGAGATTTGAACCGCTGAACTGCTGCTAACAGTCAGCTGAAGTGGCTGCAGTACTGCACTCTAACCACTGCGCCACCTCGGCTCGGCAAGGAGTTTTGGAGAGTCACAAACCAATTAAGCGAACTAATTGCCTCCTACAAACTCTGCTCCCCTTTCGCTCCTCTTTTATTTCCTCTGGGAGGGGCCATTTATCGTCCACCTGTGGCCTTACTCCCAAGTTGACCCCTATTCTTTAGCTGTTCCCTTCATCTAGGAACTCTGCACATGCGCACACTGGGAACAGCCTCCAGCTATTCGTCTGCCTCACTGATGTCTGACTCTGAAGGCTGCTGACTCTGAAGGCAGCTGCGCTCGACACAGAACCCTCATCAGAGCCTTCCTCAGCCTCCTCTTCCATGTACCTTTTCCCATTTCCAAACTATGTACCGTATATACTCGAGTATAAGCCGAGTTTTTCAGCCCACTTTTTGGGCTGAAAAAAGCCGGCTCGGCTTATACTCGAGTCTACAACTGGATCCGGCAGTGCTGTTGTCTGTTGGAGGAGGAGGGGATTCCTTCCTGCGAGACCCCGTCCAGAAAAATGCGGGGAGCGGTAGCGGAGCCCCGGGGCTGCTTCTGCTCCATCCGCTGGACTGTTTCCTCGCCTGCCCGCCCGCCCGCCCGCCCGCCCGCTCATTCATTCCGTTTCCTAGCCTGCCTGGCCACTCATTCATTCCGTTTCCCTCCCCTGCCTGTCCTCGTTCATTCCATTTGCTAGCCTGCCTGGCCACTTATTCGTTTCGTTTCCCTCCCCTGCCTGCCCCCTCGTTCATTCCATTTGCTAGCCTGCCTGGCCACTTATTCGTTTCGTTTCCCTCCCCTGCCTGCCCCCTCGTTCATTCCATTTGCTAGCCTGCCTGGCCACTTATTCGTTCCGTTTCCCTCCCCTGCCTGCCCCCTCGTTCATTCCATTTGCTAGCCTGCCTGGCCACTTATTCGTTTCGTTTCCTTCCCCTGCCTGCCCCCTCGTTCATTCCATTTGCTAGCCTGCCTGGCCACTTATTCGTTCCGTTTCCCTCCCCTGCCTGCCCCCTCGTTCATTCGATTTGCTAGCCTGCCTGGCCACTTATTCGTTCCGTTTCCCTCCCCTGCCTGCCCCCTCGTTCATTCCATTTGCTAGCCTGCCTGGCCACTTATTCGTTTCGTTTCCCTCCCCTGCCTGCCCCCTCGTTTATTCCATTTGCTAGCCTGCCTGGCCACTTATTCGTTTCGTTTCCCTCCCCTGCCTGCCCCCTCGTTCATTCCATTTGCTAGCCTGCCTGGCCACTTATTCGTTCCGTTTCCCTCCCCTGCCTGCCCCCTCGTTCATTCGATTTGCTAGCCTGCCTGGCCACTTATTCGTTCCGTTTCCCTCCCCTGCCTGCCCCCTCGTTCATTCGATTTGCTAGCCTGCCTGGCCACTTATTCGTTCCGTTTCCCTCCCCTGCCTGCCCCCTCGTTCATTCCATTTCCTAGCCTGCCAGGGGAAGGATACTATGAAATCCCCAAATCTCCCCACTCCAGGGGTAGGATACTGCAAAATCCCCAATTCCTCCCCACTACAGGGGTAGGATACTATGAAATCCCCAAATCCTCCCCACTCCAGGGGAAGGATACTATGAAATCTACATTCCCCCCCCACTCCAGGGGAAGGATACTATGAAATCCCCAAAATCCTCCCCACTCCAGGGGTAGGATACTATGAAATCCCCCAAATCCTCCCCACTCCAGGGGTAGGATACTATGAAATCCCCCAAATCCTCCCCACTCCAGGGGTAGGATACTATGAAATCCACATTCCCTCCCCACTCCAGGGGAAGGATACTATGAAATCCCCCAAATCCTCCCCACTCCAGGGGTAGGATACTATGAAATCCACATTCCCTCCCCACTACAGGGGTAGGATACTATGAAATCCCCCAAATCCTCCCCACTCCAGGGGTAGGATACTATGAAATCCACATTCCCTCCCCACTACAGGGGTAGGATACTATGAAATCCCCAAATCCTCCCCACTCCAGGGGAAGGATACTATGAAATCTACATTCCCTCCCCACTCCAGGGGAAGGATACTATGAAATCCCCCAAATCCTCCCCACTCCAGGGGTAGGATACTATGAAATCCACATTCCCTCCCCACTACAGGGGTAGGATACTATGAAATCCCCCAAATCCTCCTCACTCCAGGGGTAGGATACTATGAAATCCACATTCCCCCCCCCCCCTCCAGGGGTAGGATACTGCAAAATCCCCAATTCCTCCCCACTCCAGGGGAAGGATACTATGAAATCCCCAATTCCTCCCCACTCCAGGGGAGGAAATAAATATTCAAAAACATTATTGGTATCTATTTTTATTTTTGAAATTTACCGGTAGCTGCTGCATTTCCCATCCTAGGCTTATACTCGAGTCAATAACTTTTCCAGGTTTTTGTGGTAAAATTAGGTGCCTCGGCTTATATTCGGGTCGGCCTATACTCGAGTATATACGGTATGTTCTATATCACGTGTCCCTTCTCACAAGTCTATGATCTAAATAAAGAATGCAAGAAAATGAAGGTCCTGTATTCATTCAGTTTCTGCTAATTGAAGACAAAGAAAGGAAAGCTAACATCTCTTCTCCCCCCCCCCCCCTCTTTCCAGGAAGTCTTAGCAAGTTCTGGGTCTCCTCAAGGACATAGGCAGCCTTCCAGCAGTTAGTGGCAGTGTATTAAGATCTTTGTGGCTTTCAGATTCCTTATTTTAATGTCTTTGTTTTCTTCAGTTTCTCATCCATTTTCTGTTGTCTCGATATGGCAAGCTTCTGAGCAGAGACAATATCTTTTTTATTGATCTGGGGGCTATTTTTGTGGAAGGCTGGGATCCAAATATTTCAAGCCACTAAGTGCCCACTTGAATCCCAAGTCTAAACAGTGCTACTCAGTCTCTCTGATGTTTGGCCATGCAGTTACTTGCTGCACACATTGCTCATTTCTGATAATGGGGATGTGGTAAATTCTGCAGCACTGGATGATGGATATACGGATGTACCTTGTGTGGCACAGGGAACATTTGCAGAAGGTCTGTTCAGTGCTTCGGACTCAAAGGGAAAAGATGCTTTGGAGCCTTCAAGGTTGCAGTCTAAGCACCTCCCTGCAGTTCCTTAAAGCAGCCACATCTTTTCCCAGCACTGCACACACTTGTCATCCACAATGGCAGCACAACCTTAGAAAAGGATACATTTGGGTTAAGGAGAGCTGTGTGGTGCTATGTAGTTCTTAAGCCTCTTCTGACCTTCGGATTTAAACTGCTATACAGCCTTAATACCCAGTTTTATTTTTCCAGCATATGTGCTCGTATCTGGAAAAGTGCTGCATAACACAGTGACTTCTGGTTTAATTGTGGCTTGCTGAATGGGTTTTCATAAGATGCCAATGAAAATCAAAAGAAATCGCATTATGAGCTTCCTGTGATGTGTGTCTCTTGTTTCCTGTAGGCCTTCCTCTGGCTGTGCTCAAGTGCTCAGCCACCCTGGCCACAGTCCCATCACCAGCCTGGCCTGGGCTCCCAGTGGAGGATTGCTTCTATCAGCCTCACCTGTTGATACATCCATGCTTGTAAATATGTTGCACTGTTACTGCTAATAAGGTATAGAACAGAGGTGTGGAACAAAGAGCCCTGTGTGACTTGTGGACTTCAACTCCCAGAATTCCTGAACCAGCATGGCATATAGAACAAGAGATAGCATAAAAACTGTGGCAAATAGAGCCACAGACATTACTCTGTAGTGAATGCCTTTTTGCAGAGATGGTTCTTTTGGGCAATGTAGTTCCTGAAATGGTCAACGGGTTTGGGGACAAATGTTTCTGGCAGTCTTCTCAGAAGGAGTCCGGGGTGCATGGTGTTAATTTATTTTTTTCTTCCATCAGACATGTGGTGTCATTTTAATTTAAAGTGAGGGCTACTAGAAGATTCTTGTTGGAAGAAACACAGGGATTTCTTTCCACAATGGCTTCTCTTCTTTTGACCTTGTGCCACTAGGTATGGGATGTTTCCACAGAAAACTGTATCCAGTTGCAGTGGTTTGGAGGAGGCGGGGTCACGTACCTGGCTTGGTCACCTGATGGCAGCAAGGTGCTAGCGGCAACACCTTCAGCAGTTTTCAGGTGAGCAGAGGAGCCTTGAAACCAGCCATCTAAGATCAGTCATCTTTCTTTAGTGGAGTAATGGATGGTAGGGTAAGAACAGTGAATGCCATTGCTCTTCTCCTAGCTGAATGGTGCTCCCAAAGCAATTTCGTTTCTTTTTATCGACTTGTTCATCTTGTTGCAGAGTGTGGGAGGTTCAGATGTGGACTTACGAGAAATGGCCAACTATCAAAGGTCCTTGTCGGGTAGGTTGGGAAAACGGGATGGTGAAGGGTTCTTATTTATTTACAAAAATTGTAGTACTGCCCAGTTCATAATGTTCAGGGTGGCTTACAAAAGGGAAGACGGAAATAGCCACTTAAAAATAATGAAATGCAGCACAGTAATATTACAGAGCCAAAGATGTAGCTGGTTGCTGTAAAATCTTGAAAAATCTCAAAAATCTTTGAAAAATCCCCAAAATCAGTTATCAAAATCCAATTCAATCATGTAGTCTTTTCATTCAGGAACTGCATTCCTATTTGGAATTTTCTTATGCTTTTAATATTACCATTCATTCATTCATTCTCATTCATTCTCTTTCCTTTCCTATTTATTAGTGTTTTTTCAAAACACTAATAAATAGGTTGCTAGATGTAACTCCAGGGATGGGAGGGACTCTTAGCATCCCCTTCCATAAATCTGGCAGATTATTCCTGAGATATCCTGGAGCCAAGCTCTCCAGAGGATTTTATTGGCTAAATCAGACCAATTGATTTGGATGCAGACTACCAACCTAGCCAGCAGAGCAATCACAAGATCGGTGTTCTAATGACAGGGACAGTATTTATGGTGTCTGGAGAACTTTCAAAAGTTTCTTCATGTAGAATGGAATTACAATAACCTAACTTCTCCAAACTGAAGAATATGTGTATTTTAAGGTTCAACTGTTGGGTTCTTGGTATTCACTGAACTTGGGTTTTTTAGATGTTTTATTAGCAGGCCAAGCAATCAGATCAATAGAGTTTGCTGACTTGGACTGCCAGTCTTGGTTGGATATTTTTTTTCTTGATGGTTTCTTCATTACGATATTATTTCTTCTTCGACTGTTTATCTGGGGGTTGACTACCAGCAGGCAAGCTACCTATAAACATCTAGCAAACTCCACTCTCCCATGGACCGATGATGTCACCTAGCTTCCCATCGCAGGAATACGACCAAACATAGCAAACATCCAGATCTCAACAATCTATTTAGCAAAGGATTTTGGTCCCTTTGTTTACCTGCGTTAAAAGTGCATTTCTTTTCCATTTCCTCTGCCTGATCCCAGACTGGTTGCTGGAGTCCAGATGGCAGTCGTTTGCTGTTCACCGTCCAGGGGGAATTTGTGATCTATTCCTTATCTTTCTTGGAATACAGTGGTGAGTGTGCAGCTGTGACACGAATATGGCTTCTCAGTTTTTGCAGTATGAAAAGTAGTTTTAAGGAACATGCTTGAATGTTGGTCTCTTTAATGAAGTGGAGGTTGGGGTTGTTGGGTGGTGTTCTTTGGAGATTCTTGTATATGCAGTGCATTGGAGCAGAGAAGAATAGATTTTTTGGCCCGTCTATGGAGTTGGCTTTAGTGCCTTGCATAATGTGACTTCATATTTGTTTAATGTACAGATTCGATCATTCTGTGCAATACTTGGTTATTAAACGAATACAGATAATAAGCAAAGTAGAATCTGGAAGAAGCGACAGGAGAGACAAAGAGGGAATCTGATCTGGGTGTAAAGCCACTTTCTACTTACATCCTCCTATTGTTTGGTTTCTCTCGTAACTTCCAATATTTCAGGAGAGCAGCAAAGACAGGTCGGTGGGTCTAAAACAGCTTCCATTGTGGCAGATCTTTCAGAGACTACGTTCGAGACTCCCTACGGGGAGGAGAGGTGAGAGAAAGGGAATATACCATGTCCATGTGGAATTGGGTTGAACTTTTCCAGCCTTCAACACTGTTGTGGTTGCCTTGGAGCGTTGATACAGTGGTTGCTGGAAGCGTGGAGAACTGGGTTTGGGTGGGAGTCAAAAAAGATTTTTCTGAATCAGGTTTCCAATAATTAGAAACCGTTGAGCTAGAGTGTATAGTTCAGAAACTCCTCAACCCTTGAGATAGGGTTGCAAATAAATTTAATGTAGTCATAATTATTGGATAATAATATACATTTGTAGAATGAACTAAGTTTTTTTTTAATATAGTTTTTCCCCTATTAACACTTTTTAAAAAAAGTTTTCTAATTCCGGACTCCCAACCTTTTTCTTCTTGTTGCCGCAAAGTTTGAATGTTCGTGGTTGACCATTAACGCTTAAGCATTTTCCTCTGCTTCAAGTCCTCTGTCCCTGTGTTGCAGGATTGGAGGGGAGGTGCAGTCCATGGTTTGGGATCCAAGCGGGGAGAGGCTTGCGGTGGTCATTCAAGGTGAAGCCTGCTTCTTTGAAACTCTGGGGAGAAGCTTGGGGAAATGGAGGGCGAAGGGGGATACCTTCAGCAAACACGCCCATGCCAAGTTCTGAGTCCTTCTCCAAATGCAGCATTTTGAAAAACCATTGGGGTTTTGCTTCCAGAATGGGTTGTCTTTCATCTTTGAATGTGAGTGCAGGTGATTCGTGCAGCCAGCCATAACACCGCCCCTCCTGGATATACACTCAAGCAGCATTCATATCGTTTCAAAAGCCCTTGGGCAATAACATAAGGATGTGCTCTGCATGCATTTTAAAGAACTTTTGTAGGTTACATGTCAAGGCAAAAAAAAAAAGGATATCACCAAACCCAAAAAAAGAAAGAGGGAAAAAAATGCCTTAAAGTTATTCGAGAGCAGGATGCATCTAGTGGTTTTATTAGGATGATTGTATTCCTGTACTCCTCAGATAAAATCCTCAAAATATGTGAAATATGTTACGATGTGGATAATTCAGAATGTTATGACACTTTCAGTACATTATGTGGCTTTTGCTCCTTTATTCCATCTGCATCTTACATTCTGCCTTTCCTCCAGAGAGCTTCAAATGGAACATGTGATCCTTTCCCCTTTCCCACAGTTTACCCACAGATCTATAAAGGCTGAGACATTTGCCCAAACTGACCCCCCGTCACTTTCAAGATTATATATTTGAGGAAAAAGGGACACGGATGAAAGAATACCCACTTC
Organism: Thamnophis elegans; assembly: GCF_009769535.1. Taxonomy (NCBI): domain Eukaryota; kingdom Metazoa; phylum Chordata; class Lepidosauria; order Squamata; family Natricidae; genus Thamnophis; species Thamnophis elegans. The sequence continues at coordinate 21,744,061 of NC_045542.1, read as the reverse complement.
CTGCTTTATAAAAGCACATGCGTAGGCTAATCGCTTTTATTTGGGAATGGCACATTCTCCTAGAAGACTGAAATGACCCCCAGACCTTTATTTTACACCCCCTCCCCCTTTTTTTTTGTATAAATGAGAGGAAGCATGAAGTGGCTACCTTGTTGTGCCTCAGAAAACTTTGTGTATTAAAACACCCTAGCGTTCTCTCTAAAGCTGAGAGTTGCCTCTTCCTTCATGATTTCTTAAAACACTCTTTTGCCAAATAAGACAACCCTCCTCTAAGCTCTGAAGAACCTAGGTGGAAGGATAAGCAGTAGCTATTTTATATATAGGGCCTGCTTTGAATGCTATGGTTCTTTTGGTTTATAGTTCATTTTTCTGCTGAACACCATCCAGAGTCAATGCTGAGTTGGGCTCTAAATCCCTATAAATCTAATAAATAAACAGCTGAGAAAGGCTGGTGGTATAGGAGAAATGTCTTGGCCCAGAAAGAACTAGAAACGGTTGCTCCTGCATTTGAGTAAACAACTCTATGCCCCCCCTTTCTCACGTGCACATTGAAGTTGCTTCCCCCCCCCCCAGAAAGATTTGACAGTGCAGTCCCAAGGATATTTATTGGAAGGAGTCCCATTTGGTTTATTGAAATTTATTCCTCTGACAGGGTGCACAGGATTGTGCTGTCAAAGACCACCAACCACACCAATTGCACATAGCTGTCATCTAGTTAGATCATCTCTCCCAGTTCAGGCCCTGTTGTGCTGTAACCAAGAGGAAAGGCTCTTCTTATGCTAGCTTGCACTGTTCTAAAAGCTTGGTGTAAATTGCCCTGTAAAACTGAGCTTGGTGTAAATTGCCCTGTTTTCCTTCAAATACATTTTCATAGACGAGAGGAACAATATTTAAACATCAAGTCAATGTCATCTTACAGCAACCATGTAGATTTTTCTCGATGATGATCTATCCCTTACCTGGTCCTTCAGATGCTACACTGTAACTGAATGCATCCCCCTTGCTGCTGGTCCTGTTCGTCTCTTCCTTTCCAATTTTCCTTGCATTAGAAACTTTTACAGAGAGCTAATTCTTCTGATATAATATGTCCAGAGGGGGATAATTTAAGCCTGGTCATTTGAGCCTCCAGGGAGAAACCTGGATTGATTTGTTTAATGATCCATTAATTTGTTTTCCTGGCTGTCGATTGTATTCTCAGGAGCTTTCTCCAACCCAAATATTCAAAGCATCAATATAAGTAGACTCATTCTGCAACCATTTATCAGTAATGATGGAGCTGAACAAAGACTGGTCCTCAAAGTTCCAGCTGCCCCATGATAAAAATCTGCAACCTGTTTGCACTTATGAATGGTTGCCGAGCACACCGCAATTGTGTCAAAGTCAGTGGGGAAGCCAAGGGGAGGTCATAGGTTACTGAGCTAAGTCTCCCTATTTTACAGATGAGGCCCAAAATCTCATGTACCTGGTTAGAAAGCTATTGTGGGGAGATCTAGGAATCTAAGCACAAAGTCCATCCCACCTTCAGCTGTTTTAAGTGATGCCACCAGTTTAGAGAACCCATTTCTTGCTGTCACGTTCTACCCACAGTTTATATATTAAGTGCTTTGTTAAGTTCCTTACTTTTAATGTGTTTCTTTTCTCCCCGCAGGAAATTTGGATGTCTCCAAGACTATCATTGCAGTGTTTCGGACTCGCAATAATCCTGTGTTTGAACTTCTGCCCTGGTTTGTATTGTCCTGTCCCTCTTTATCTAGAAATGGATTCCATAAGGCATTTCTTATGTATAAAAATAAATCAAGATTTTTTTTTCTTTAAATAGATTTAAAGGGGGGGTCCTCTTCAAATTATTGTGATTATGGTAGGGAGGCAGATGAGGTAGGTGGTTCTTCCCCCCCCCCCCCTGCCTATCGTTGGAAATTTTGGGTTAAATTCCAGGTCATGTTCCTGTTAAGTGAATCACTGCAGTAGTTAAGTTAGTAACACGGTTGTTAAGTGAATCTGGATTCCCTATTAACTTTGCTTGTTAGAAGGTTGCAAAAGGGGATCACATTACCCTGGGACACTGTAACCGTTACAAGTACATGCCAGATGCTAAGAATCCAAATTTTGATTATATGACCATGAGGATGCTGCAATGGTCATAAGTGTGAAAAACAGGTGAAAGACATTTTTCCCAGAGTAACTTCAAAATCTGCAACCAAAGAAATGGTTGTGAGTTGAGGGCCATTGTGTGGTAGATAAGGTTTGGATTGAAGGACACAAGAGTCTAGACCAGGGCTGTCCAAACGTGGGAACTTTAAGACTTGTGGACTTCAACTCCCAGAATTCCCCAGCCAGCATGGGAGAATTCTGGGAGTTGAAATCCACAAGTCTTACAGTTCCCAAGTTTGGACACCGCTGGTCTAAACTAAGAGGTGAGGTCTTTTTGGCCCTTCAGGGAATTGAACTACAATTTCCTGTAACTCCAGACAACTTGAACACCGGGAAAGATAGCTAGGAGATGTCCACTAGAGTATAGGTTGCTCACTCTATACAGGTAGTCCTCGACTTATAACAGTTCATTTAATGACCGTTCAAAGTTACAACAGCACTGAAAAAAATGACTTATGACCATTCTTCATGCTTACGACCGTTGAAGCATCCCCATGTTCACATGAGCCAAATTCAGACACTTGGCAACTGACTCATGTTTCTGACTGTTGCAGTGTCCCTGGGTCATGTGATCCCCTTTTTGTGACCTTCTGATGAGCAAAGTCAATGGGGAAGCCAGATTCACTTAACAACCGTGTCCCTAACTTAACAATTGCAATGATTCACTTAACAACAGTGGCAAGAAAGGTCATAAAATGGGGCGAAACCCACTTAACAAATGTTTCATTTAATAGCATAAATGTTGGGCTCAAAACTACCTGTATTTAAGCCAAAAAAGCAGCACTCTTGGGATATTAGAGAGGGAGTATTAGACATCACTAGGCCAGGGAATAAGTATTTTAATGTACTTTTTGATGTGTAATGTGGGTCCCAGGCTGTGCAAGCCTCCAAGTACCATCAAAACAGCCTTTAGGTATCCCGTGTTATAATACACACTCTCTTCCTTCTACCACTTCTAGTGGTTTCGTACAGGGTGAAGATGGGGTTCAACCACAGCTGGTCACTTTTCATCCTTCCTTTAAGAAGGGAGCCCTTCTGACAGTGGTAAGTTCAACCTCCAAGTACTGAGAATTATGAAGAATGCCTGATCCAGCTGGAAAGAATTGTAGCTAGTTTTTCTATTGCAGTTGCTACTGAAATATGTTTTCTAGGTACTGTAAAGAGGACTAAGCTGACTTAAGGAGAGGGAAGGTTTTGCTGTCACCAGATATCCTAAAACACGGGTGGCAAACTTGCAACATCACATTGCTGTCACGTTACATATTGCAATGTTTTCCCCCATTCGTGGAGCTGGGGTGGGCGTGGCCTGCGCGTGATGCATTCTGCTTGTCCGCGGGCTGCCAGTTTGACATCCCTGTCCTAAAACATATACAATATAAAGTTGGCTTATTTGCTGACTTGTCCACATTTCCCGTAGCACTAAGAACACTCTCTCTGGATGGCTATTATCTAGGCATGGAGTAATTGTAAGATTCCTCTTGTCTATTCTAGAATATCCTAGGTGAAAATTTAAAGGGATATATTTTACTCAACAGCTGGGCTCTTCCCAGTCAACATAATAAGGATTAGTGTAAAATTATCTCCAGATCCAAATGGGGTGGATTGCTTTGTAGCCTCATGTAATTCGGCTTAGATGTCACTCTGATACTCAATGATTGTTTGTTTTTCTGAAGTGCGTAGATTGATCTATTTGGAATCCGTGTTTAGGGATTTGTTCGGATTTTGTGCACATTTCATGATTCTATCCTGGACTAGGTATACAATTAGAAACTTAAGAGTCCCAAGATTATTAATTTTTAAAAGCAAGCTTTGAAGCCCTTAAGATATTATTTCCAGACTTTGAAAGCTGAAATGAAATATGAGGCATGCTTGATTCCTGTGCCAAAATTTTATATTTATTTTATGTAAGAAAGTATATTACTCTGACTAAAAGGAGATCAATCCCTATTTCAACATAAATCATTCATTTAGACATATTACCACTTTGGAAAGAGGTTATTTATTTATCTATTTACTGTGTTTTTAAACTCAGTTCTCTTCTGCGTAGCCAAGAAACTGCAGGATAACACCAAGCCTGGCTATAACCCCCTTCAAAAGTTACTACAAAATTGAAAATTTTAAGGAGAAATTTACAACTAATGCAGACCCCCAAATTTACCAATTGCTCCCTCATTTATGCTGTGCGCCTCATAGGCATTCGCAGCTTTCTGTAATGTGTAAATGGAGATCCCTGTTTTTTTCCCCTCTTAAGAATTTAGGAATAAGAATCCAAGAATAAACTATAGCTTCTGAGCATAACATATTTGAAAGTAAGCAGGCCAAGTTTTCCAATCAACGGGTATGATCATTGAGTATTAGACCAGTCAATCAAAACAGGACAGCACCAGCAATTCCTCCCAGTTTATATTCTGGAGAGAGATGGGAACTGGAGTGGTGGGGATTTGGACAGATGAAGGAAACTTAAAAGTCCTAGGAAAAATGTAATAATATTAATAGCAATAGCAGACTTATATACACCTTTACAGCCCTCTCTAAGTGGTTTATTTCCCCCCAACAATTTGGGTCCTCATTTTATGCCCACCATGGCTACACCCACCCGGCCCTCCGAGATCAAACCCAACCCTGATGCAGCCCTCAATGAAATTGAGTTTGACACCTCTGGCTTAGGCCATCTTGAGGAAACAGGGATGCTCTGTTTCTGCTGCCTTTGGTTTGATGCTTGTGTCTTTCTTTCACAGTGCTGGTCAAACGGAAGCATCAGTCACGTTCCTTTCTTCTTTGTGACCGCTCAATTTCCTTCGTTTAGTTCTGGGCAGCGAAGTCCTCCCATGTCCTTGGGCAGCTGGAGCAACACCCGGGAGCAGCCGCTGTTTTCCGAACTCTGAAGTCTCAACTCTCCTAGGACTTTGCTCTGAAGGGCTCCCAACTTCTTTCTCCGTCAGCCTGGGGAGATCCGGGACTGATTTTAGATTTGATTTTTGTACGAGTGTCTTTCTTCCATGAGCTGCGCATGGATTAGATGGTCTGCGGTAGACCCTGGACCTAAGGAATGCCTGCCTGCTTTTCCTGAAATGGACAATGTTGCAGTTGTATTTAGGGCTGAAAATTAAACACATCAGTTCAGGATCCTGTTTTTGCCTACTTCTCCCTGAGAGTCTAATAATCCTCTCTACAAGCTTGTTTTGTCTAATTGAGAGATTAACTGTAATTTTCCTGAGCATGATTTTCGCTTGCTGCCTGATGTGGGCTTTCCCCAAGGTTTTGTGTTGCTCTGAGGATTTGTCAACTTTATTTCTTGGAGGTATAAAAGACAATTTGCTGCCCTTGAAATATTTTGAACTATGACTCTCACAAATTTTGCCATTCATCATGATGGTTCCATTGATTGAAGGGGTGGTTAAAATTGGATAGATGCCAAGTTGTCCACCACTGTTTGGCTGGGGCACTCATTGCAGTAAGTTGTGTGTTTACTCAGTGTTGGTTTGGCCAGTTGCATGAACCCCATGCACTGTGGTGTGTAAACCATAGTTTATGACTCGGTATCATGTGTCTTTCTGTGGGTTAACACAAGATGTAAACCAGATGAGTAAAATTAGCTATTGGTTTAGGGCAATGAGGGAACAGGCATTTTAATGAATCAGAACAGAGTAAGATACTCATCCCCAAACTTGAATCTGGTCAGTCCCATTGAAATGTTACAGCAGAGTGTATTGTGGAGTGAGGGTGTTTGAGTAACTTCATGAAAATTTTAACATGTATTTGAAAATGAAATTGGAATGTGTACCTCCCGTATACCCAAATGGACATATGTAAGATATTTGTGTGCGCAAGAGAAATTTTAATTTTCCTGACAAAGCAAGCATTGGTGGAGTTTCATCCCCTCATATTTAGGCTCTTGGTTCCCTCTTTCATTAAAAAAAAAAAGGTTGTAAAAAGAATTGATTAAGTTGGAAGTTTGCTGGTGACTTACTCTGAGCTGTTAAAATGTTGAGCGAAGGATTTCTTAGATCCAATTCCTGCACCATGACATGTTTCTTGATAGTGAAGATTACATACAAGTGTTAGTGAGGAGAATGAATGTTAAGTTTCAAAAGATACATCTCCGAACCATTGTTTTATATGGGCATCAGGATGGAGATGGGATGAATTCTTAAGAATACTTCTCTCTCCTTTATTATTATTATTATTATTTTTAAATCACTGTATACTGGTAAAGGTTTTTTTTGTCTTCAGCTTTGGGAGTTGCTGCAAAGAGTTCCTACTAGGGATAATCGTAAACTGATCTTCAGAAAGAGAAGTGCTTTTAAAATAAGCAACAGCCACAACGTTCGGCTGCCTTATTTGGCTCCCAGCCACCAGCACTTCCATCTCTATCACTGATCCTCTTATATTTGGACTTGGGTTTGCAACCCCTCCTATCTGGACTGAGCAGCTGAGGGTTGCCCAAAGGGAGGTTCTACGTGACTGCGGAGGGAGATTCCAAGTGCATCACAGATTGTATTTCCCTCTTGCACAACTTGGGGTGAGTCTCCAGCCCACCATGTTGTACACCTTGGTGTGCCTATGAACTGAACAGCATTTACTCTGAGCTGCTGACCGATCTTTGGAAGAAGGAAGAGGAAACACACACACCCCGAACCCTCAATTTTTTCAGATCACTAAACCCATGTCCAGAAGAAGACTCATCTAAGAGCTGGATCACGCTGTGCCGTGTAGGAGGTATTTCGCTTCCCTGTTGACTGCTAGGCTGATTCCTGGCTTGTCTGGCTGTCCTTATGTTTGTGATACCCTTAATAAAGTTTTTTATTTTTTCATTTTCATAACAAATGACCACGTGTAGACTATTACATAACCAACATAATATATTATTAAATGTTTACATCAATTCGTCTTACCATCAACTCCCAAAAACAATTATTGGCTCTTCTGCTCTCCATTCAGCATATTTGTACCTTATCCATCACTTTCTTCTCTCTCTCTCCTCCCTCATTACCTCCTTTCTTCCCTCAGTCGTCCTTCTCTACTTCCCCTTCCTCTCTCCTTCTCCTCTCTCCCCTTTCCACTCCTTTCTCTATTCCTATTCCCCCCCCCCGCCCTCTCTCCTCTCCCTCTCTTCTTCCCTTGCCTCTCTCCTCTACTTCGCACTCTTCATCTCATTTACTTGGTGTATTTCAGTTTGTGATACGCTTAGAAGTGATCAGAGACTCATATTTGTCATATTATCTGAGGGCCAATGGAAATACGCCAAATACATATCAAGAGCTTATAAGGAACTCTTCCTTTCAACAGGAAATAATTTGCTTCTTCGATCCAGTAGGCTGGCATTTTCCCATGAACACCGCCTTTTGTATCAGGAGATTCAATTTTACAATAGAAATTGCCTGATCAATTTGCAAAGCAGATTTGCAAAGCAGAGAAAACCATCAAGGCCATATTTTTAATGCCCCACAAGAGCCTGTTAGATGACTTGGTCAAGTAAAGCAGGTTAAATGACAACGCCTGCAGCTCTAGAAAAAAAGGATGCAAATTCACTCCTCGCTTGTTCTCCAAAGGTTTTTAAAGGGCATGTTCTTATAAAAGCAATTTCATAATAGGTAATACTGAGTGAAATAGCCAAAAATAAAAATAAACTCCCCGTCCTTCATTGATTGTTGAATTGCTGTTAGGATATGCTCTCGTTTGGGCTTGGCAGCCTAGCTTGTAGCCCATGATGCAGGTAATGCAGCCATAGATTTGGAAGGAGAGGCTCACGAAGGGGATGGGGCAAGACAAACTGCTTTGCTACGTGTTTAAGCTTGCTAATTACAGGTAGTCCTCGACTTATGGCCACCGTTGAGCCCAAAATACCTGTTGCTAAGGGAAACATTTGTTATATGAGTTTGCCCCACTTTATGACTTTACTTGCCATAGTTGTTAAGTGAATCACTGCAGTTGTTAAATTAGTGACAGTTGTTAAATGAATCTGGCTTTCCCATTGACTTTGCTTGCCAGGAGGTTGCAAAAGTGATCACATGACCTCGGGACACTGCAATCGTCATAAATATGAGTCAATTGCCAAGCAGCCAAATTTTGATGGGGACGCTGCAACAGTTGCGTGTGAAAAATGGTCACAAGTCACTCAGCGCCGTTGCAACTTGGAACGGTCACTAAATGAATTGTAAGTGGAGGCCTACCTGCAATGGATTGATTAATAAGATAGCGCTTTCAACAGCCGTAGTAAATCATGGAAAATAAAACATACCCTGTTACAGGTGGGATTCCAAATCTTTTCCTACTGGTTCTGTGAGAGAGCGCTTTGTGCGCACGCTCGAGCGCACCACTCAAAGACCACTCTCGGTGTTAGCGCTGCTGATCTGATCTGATCTGCCGCGTGAATTAGCTGAGCTAAAAACAAGGGAATATAGGGAATGATGGGGTGGGGGGGAGGACAGGACCAGCCAGAGATGGTATTTGCCGGTTCTCCGAACTATTCAAAATTTCCGCTACTGGTTCGCCCGTCCTGGCTGAATGCCACCTCTGCAAAAGAAATATTTACACGAGTAGCGGGGGGATGGCTTTTAGAGGGTACCCCAAGTACCCATCTAGTCACCAGGAATCAAACTTCATCCTGGTGGATTGTACTTCAAAAGAATGCAACAAATGACATTTACCTTTCGTGAATTAAACTATTTCTACTTCATGAAGCATGAGTAGCTGATAGCATAATTTAATAGACTGTCTTCTGGAAACAGATGTGGCTAAGGCTACTGAGCAGAAATATTCCCATCTTAATTTCAGTATCATCCAATCCTAAGGATTAAAACAGACCAACATACTCTCACACATATTTAACATATTTAAGGCCATGAGAGCTGTAAGTACCTCCACCTGTGTTCTGGATCCGTGTCCCTCATGGCTGGTTACGAACTGCAGTGAGGTGACACGAGGCTGGATCCAGGCGGTCGTGACCGCCTCCCTTCGGGAGGGGAACTTCCCCGCCGCACTGAAAGCGGCGGTGGTGAGACCCCTCCTGAAGAAACCATCTTTGGATCCAGCTGTTCTTAATAGCTATCGTCCTGTCTCCAACCTTCCCTTTTTGGGGAAGGTTGTTGAGAAGGTGGTGGCCTTTCAGCTCCAACGGTCCTTGGAGGAAGCAAACTACCTAGACCCCTTCCAGTCAGGCTTCAGACCCGGTTACAGCACAGAAACCGCTTTGGTCGCATTGATTGATGATCTCTGGAGAGCCAGAGATGAAGGACATTCCTCCATCCTGGTCCTCCTTGACCTCTCAGCGGCTTTCGATACCATCGACCATGGTATCCTTCTGCGACGACTGCGGGGGGTGGGAGTGGGAGGCACCGTGCTACGGTGGTTCTCCTCCTACCTCTCGGACAGGTCGCAGTCGGTGTTAGTGGGGGGGCAGAGATCGTCCCCTAGGCCCCTAAATTATGGGGTGCCTCAGGGTTCGGTCTTATCCCCCCTGCTATTCAACATCTACATGAAACCGCTGGGAGAGATCATCCGCAGGCACGGGATTAGATACCATCAATATGCGGACGATACTCAATTGTATCTGTCCGCCCCGTGCCAACTCAATGAAGCGGCAGATGTGATGAGCCGGGGTCTTGAGGCCGTTATGGACTGGATGAGGGTTAACAAGCTTGTGCTCAACCCAGAAAAGACCGAGTGGCTGTTGTGTTTTCCTCCCAAAGATTTGACTAATATTCCAACACTCAGGCTGGGGGGTCAAATTTTGCACCCCTCAGAGAGGGTTCGCAACTTGGGAGTCCTCCTGGATCCACAGCTGTCATTTGACCACCACCTAACGGCTGTGACCAGGGGGGCATTCGCCCAGGTTCGCCTGGTGCGCCAGTTGCGACCCTACCTGAATCGGGAGGCTCTCACAACAGTCACTCGGGCCCTTGTGATCTCTAGGCTGGAATACTGCAATGTGCTCTACATGGGGCTGCCCTTGAAGAGCATCCGGCGGCTTCAGCTAGTTCAGAACGCAGCCGCGCGAGTGATTGCGGGTGCACCTCGATTCACCCGCATAACACCTATCCTCCGCGAGCTGCGCTGGCTGCCTGTCGATCTCCGGATGCGCTTCAAGGTGCTATTAATCACCCATAAAGCCCTACATGGCAGTGGATCTGGATACTTGAGAGACCGCCTTCTGCCAATTACCTCCCTGCGACCAATAAGATCCCATAGACTAGGCCTCCTCCGTATTCCATCGGCCAGCCAGTGTCGGCTGGCAACCACAAGGAGGAGGGCCTTCTCAGCAGTAGCCCCGGCCCTTTGGAACGAGCTCCCCGTGGAGATTCGTACCCTCTCCACCGTCCAAGCCTTCCGCATAGCCTTGAAGAACTGGCTCGCCCGTCAGGCCTGGGGATAAGGATAGTTACCCCTCCCGAATGATGAATGTATGTTGCCTACCATTTTATTACATGTCTTCTATCTTGATGTTTGTGTTCCCCCCTTCCCAGTTTTATGTGAGCCGCCCTGAGTCCCCTCAGGGAAAAGGGCGGCCTACAAATTCTAATAAAACTCTAAAAACTCTAAACTCTTTAAGTAGGGTGATATGTGGATTTGGGAAGATCAGAAGGATATCGCCTACTTGTAATGCAGGCTTTAACCATTTTCTTGGCCTTGAGTTGTAATCTAATAGCAACAAAGAAAAATGTAGGTCAGTACCTTACTGCTTGTTAGTCTACTCTAAAACATAAGGATCAGACAAAGGTGAGTTTGGAATTAGATGTACTTTTATTTATGTAGGCACAGCCACCAAAGAAGCAGAGTTAGACACACAGTACTTTTGGTTACAAATATGCATTTCATGTTAACGATGGAAACCTGTTTTTCTCCCCAAAACAGCATTTCCTTGGAGCAGTGGATAGGGAGTGAAGGTCAGTTGTAGCTAGAGCCAAAAAATCATCTTATTTCTTTCACCTTATTTCTTTTTCCACCAATCTCCCTCCTTTTAAAACAATTACTTTACTTGTGGAGATGCTACCAAGAAAAACAGAAATAGCTGTTAGTCTTCTTGAATTGAATTTTGCTTCTTTGGAAATTAGATTGAAGATGTCAGCTGACCACTTCTGATGTAATACACTGAGAGTCTTTAAGAGGATATGAAATCCGTTTTGGGAGGTGGGGAATGGCAATAACTGAGCAGATTAGATGGAAACATCTCCGTAAAACACCAGGGATTAAGAAACTGGGATTTGTTATTGATTTCATGCTTTGCTCCCTGGTATTAAACTATGATATATTTAGAAAGCAAGATCCAAATTGACTGACAGGTGCTTTATCTGGTGTAATTATAAGAAACGGTGTACACAATAGAAAGGGGATCTAGTTTTTAAACAACTGTTTTGGATTATATAGCACGGTGGCCTGTGGGGGAGACAAAAGGCAGAAATAATGCTGCAAGTGCAGTTTTAAGGGGCATAATTCCAACAAGGATTACAAGGATAATTACATCTGATTTTTTAAAAAACTTTTGCCTTTTGTTCCACTGTTAAAGGCAGAGGGGATGCTTGCCAGGAAAAAAACGGAGATTGCAACCATTATGCATATTACTCATGCTTCAAAGTGTTAACAAAAAGTGGTCATTGGAAGAAAAGAAAATCTGCAAACTTTATGGGTAGGAGGGAAGACAGAAATGAAGAACACACCCATACAAATAGTCTACTGGAAGTGGCTTTCAGCAACCCAAGTGGAGAGGATAAGGCTCACAGTTTAAACAAACATGTTCCCACTGTTCCAACTTTCACCAACCCGCCTACTTGGTGAAAGTTGGAAATAAAATTTTTGGAGGATTTTTTTAAAGCCAGCCTTTGATCCAGCCATCTTAAGGGCATCCACAGTTGGGGAAGGGAATTGTCACATTTCAGGTTGCTACTAATTTAATCAATCAGATATTTGTTGGAGAAGCTGGGAGAAAAAAGAGTCTTGTCAGTGAGATCGGTACATATTTATGAGTGGAACCTAGTGGATTAAGATGTGAGTTTACTGGGGGGGGGGCAAATTGTTCTACCTTTAGAGCAAATATTCTTAGTTTATTCTGAAAAAATAGCAAGTAGCACACTTGGGCAAACTACCAAATAAACACCCAAGATATCGGATTGGTTGCAACCTGAGCCAAACCCAGTTCAGCCCAGTGCTTAACCCTGATAACATTCCGGACTATCAGTAGAGAAGGACATAAATCAAGTAAAATCATACCGGAGTAATTCTTGTAGCTAAAATTATCATGTGGGAGAAATGGATTGGCTAGAGACTTATGTTAATGTAGTCTTACCATGAAACCAGCTTGCTATAGTGATTAAGGCATCATGTTAAAAACCTGGAGATTGTGAGTTCTAGTCCTATCTGAGGTACGAAGCCAACTGGGTGACCTTGGGCCAGCCACTCTCTCTAAGCCCGAGAAAGCGGACAATGGTAAGACACTTTTGGGGGGGGGGGGAAATCTTACCAGGAAAACTGCTGGGACTTGTCCAGGCAGACAGGATTGAACGGAAGGAAGGGGGTGGGGGGAGAGAAAGACTTGTAATAAAGTAGAATTAGTTCATCTACTTGTGTTTCCTGTCTGGTCTCCCTGGTAAGGCTGACATCAGTCTTGTGCATCTGAAAATACAATTCTCCACTGTCTCCTTTACTTCCTGAGAAATTAAGGGTGATCCCTTCGGAGCCTCTTGTATAACCCACTATCCAGCTGCGGCCCATGCTGTCTCTTATCTGACTGGTCCCTAGGCAGCATCTCTGGGCCCAGACTCCCAAGGTCTTCCCTATATAACCATTACAGTTGGACAGCAGCATTGGTTCTTTGTCTTAAGCAGCAATTTTTTTGGTTGGTCCCTAGATTTAATGCTAGAGGGACAAATTCTTGTCAGATTAAATCTGCTTCCAAAGCAGTTCTGTTGTGTAGCCCCAGCACGTGTGTGAGTCTAGTCCATCAGAGGATTGTGCTGAGCGTATTGTCTTCATCCACCTCCTTCTCCTCGGGTTGCAATGAGCTCCTGGGAACCGGCAGGGATTTGAGGTATTCCAAGTGACGCCGGGATTCGGCTTGGTTGCGCCGGATATAATAGATGACATAAGTGATAACGACACCAAACCAGACAAACATAGTGAGCAGCATTGCAAAATCGGTGTTCTTCTGATGAGTGACGCAGAAGTTGACGCCAGTACTGACCAGATGGGACAAAGTCTTCCCAACATACTCCTTCCAAGTTGCGGTGGTGCACACAATGTCTTCCGCTGTCTCGGCGCCCAAGGAAAGAGCCTTTATCAGCTCCTGCAGGGAGCAGTCACAATGCCAGGGATTGTTGTAGAGTTCTAGCCTAACCCAGGTCAGCATGATGAAAGGAGCAGGGTCTATTTTTCGCAGCTTGTTCCCTGACAGGTCCAGGAGCCTCAGGGCATTCCCTAAGCCATGGAAGGCTGCTGGAGAGATGCTCTCGATGAGATTATCCGCCAGGTGAAGTTCATGGAGGAGTTTCAGGCCATGGAAGGCCCCGCTGGATATGTGGACAATCCAGTTAGAGTCTAGGTACAATACTCGCGTGTCCTGAGGAATGTCGAAAGGGATAACCATCAGGTTTCTCCAATTGCACCACACCACACCGTTTCCTGGCGGGCAGTTGCACCTTCGAGGGCACAGCTGATGGCCATGCAAGCCGTGGATCAGGAACAAGACGACAGACCACACCGACATTTCTGCAGTGAGATCCTGGCTCACGGGACCAGAACTCTGAAAAGCAAAGAAAGTAAATGAGAGCGATAAAGGTCCTTACAATACATTTAATGCAGCGCTGCCAAACTCGCGGCCCGCAGACCAAGTGTGGCCAGTGCACACACCAACCGGGTGTGGGTGTGTGCATTGGCCACACTCATTCCCGGTTTAGTGAAGGTGGAAAAATCGTGATACATCACTGTGATGATGCGAGTTTGACACCCCTGATTTAATGGGTTTATTTTGACAGTAGCTGTGATCATATGACTTTAAGCCGTAAAGCTTTTCTAATAAATGGGCACATACAATTTTTTTGTCTGTTATGAGTTATATTACAACAGTTCATTTAGTGACTATTTAAGGTTACAACTGCTTTTAAAAATGTGACTTATGACCATTTTTTCACAGTTATACCCCTTGCAAATAATCATGTCCCCATAATAATAATCAAATAATCAATCCCCATAATCATGTGATCGAAATTCAGATGCTTGGTAGCTGGTTCATATTTATGACCATTGCAGTGTCCTGGGGCCATGTGATCTCCCTTTTTGCGACCTTCTGACAAGCAAAGTCAATGGGGAAGTCAGGTTCCTTTAATAACCAGGTTACTAACTTATCAACTGCAGTGATTCACTTAACAACGGTGGCAAAAAATAGTAAAATCGGGCAAAACTCACTTAACAACTGTCTCACTTAACAACAGAAATTTTGGGCTCAATTGTGGTTGTAAATTGAGGACTATCTGTACTTAACAAAATAGCTTAACAAAAGCTATTTAACCTAGCATTTCCTCTCCATAAAACAGTAGCCCGTTTTGGTCTGGTGCAAATTGTTATAGTTTATAAATTTATTTTCCTTAAACCAAAAATAGTTAATATTTTGAAAATGGAAGATAAGAAAGCCCCGAATCTTATGTGAGGACAGTAAAATGGTGTCATAAATATATACTAACCTATTAAGCTTTTGGTCATACATGTATGCAAGCAGATTTTCCATTTTGCAAATTTTTCATTCTTATTTCAACAAAATGTATGTCTGATTTTTAGTGGCAGATCTTGGTGATTCCTATAGGTATCTACCCCAAAGTAAGCCTGATTTAATTCCAAAGTGTTCATTTCCAGGTAAGTGAATGCAATTGTCAAAAGAAATAATTTTCAAAATTCTCTTTCATTTTTTATAATTTGGGCATGTTGACTGATGTTCTTGCTTTAGAGATCTCTCATATGCCTCCAGCTATTTTTCTTCCCAAATTCAGCAATGGAAAGGAAAAGGAAAAATGTATATTTGGCATTGGAAATATAGATTCATAATTGAATCCGAACTGCCAGTGGAACTTATAACTCAGTGATTAGGGGAGAGAAATTCAGATGAAGATATAAAAGACAGGATTTATTTAAAAAACCCTAATATGATAATAATGGTAGAAATTGAAATATCAGATTAGTTAGTAATAAATATAGGTAAACAAAGATAAAAAATGAAAGATTGATTAAGAAGCAGGTTAATTATCCTGGTCAATCTGCTTCGGATGTTGATTATTTTCTTTCTGAATATTACAAAAAGAAGCTCATATATTTACAGTACAACACTAATATCTTTTGATTTTTATTTCCTAACCTTGCTTATATGCTTGCCAGATTTAAATACCTGCTCTTGTGCCTTTAATAGCAGCAACATATGATTCTTTCTCTGCCAGGAAATATTCCCCTTTTGAGCTGCTACAGACAAATTGCCACCACAGACCCAAAGTTCATAAACCCTGTGTCTCCCAGTCTTCTTTTTGCTGATTTAGAACATTACAATATTTTTTTTAATAGTTTGCTACCGTTGTTATATGCTCCAAAAACAACGCATCTGTATCATCAGTTTTAAAGGAATAAATGAATACCATTTTGCTCTGCCTTTGCTGGGAACAGATAACACTGATGCTTTTCTATCTGCGTGTGATTTTATGATCAATCCACACCCAACATATTTTTGGTTAGCCAAGGTTGATCAGACAACGCCACAGCCATTGCTCAGCCATTTTTGACTTTCAGCTATTTTATGGAAATACGTGAAGGTTGAAGCAGCACAGTAGCTGCAAAACCTTGGAGGATAGTAAATTGAAGAGATGTTTTTAAAGATTTCCATAACATTCCTAGTATGAGGCAGAACCAAACAAAACTTTTCTTAGGAGACATCATCAAGGTGTTGGGTATATCATCTCTGGCTAACTCCTATGTCCATTGATTTGATGGGAAATCTTGGAAGTACCCCCCCCCCCTCTTTTTCAAATCTACAGTATGCATTGTGCTTTTATGCTATGCTTGTCTCCCACTGAGTTTGAACACTGTTAGATGTGCATAGGTTTAGGAGTATAGCATGTGCATTCACAATTGTGGCCATTTAGGAAGATACTGGCTAAATTACCTAATCCAGGACTGTACAGTATTACAATTGTCTAAAATTCATCTGGCCTCCATGGTTCTAACTAGGGTGTGTAAACATTAAGGTGGGGCTTTGTGTATTGCTTTATTTAGCTGTGGACTGGATTGTGTTACAGTGCCCACTGTAACATACCTCCCAACTTTTACCTCCTGTAAATTTTAATTCTGATGAATCGTGATGCAAAAGGAGCATTGACTAATCCAGGTCTTGATGTGATGCAGAAGAGATCATCTGCTGTGTGTCTGCATCAAACCAGATTAAAGACTCTTGGGTGAAGTAGCCCAAATTATTAGTTGATACCCGCATCACCTAAACCACCATGCCACACTTACCTGCATGAACAAGGTGCTTGAATCGATCTGTCTGTCTGTCCCCCAACTAATGGAACCTGAAGACAAGGGAGTCTCCCAGCCTTACCTGCAGCTTCTGCTTTGGCTTCCTTTCAGGGATGCAGGAACCACAAACCCCACAGATCAACTTCTCCCAGGATGTCCTCTCTGTCTACTGTAGTTCCCTGCCTGCTGTCCATCAGCTAAAGAGCTTGAGACACGTGACTTTGTGAGTGGGAGGAAGAGAGAGAGAGAGAGAGAGAGAGAGAGAGAGAGAGAGAGAGTGCCCCTACCAGACTGCAGGAGGTGTGGCAGGGAGAGCTGTCATTTTGTGTTTGTAATACACAAACACAAAAAACGGATGAAACAGTGGCCTCCTCCCATCTCACCCCAGAATTGAACATCATAACTTTTTGGACTTTTTAATGATTGGCAGCACCCCCACTTCACATTTTGTAGGAAGAACCAGCATTTTCTGCTGTTTTTTTAGTTAGAGATTTTTTTTGCTTCCTTTGCTGAACAAATTAGGTTCAACCTGTTCTACAGAGATCCAGTGGTTAAGGCACAAGGCTGAAAACCAGGAGGGTGAGTTCTGTGTTAGCTATAGAAACCATTTCTGAAAAACCTTTCCAAGAAAAATGTGGGTCCTGTCCAGGCAGATGCCAGTTCACCCTGACCCAAAGACACCAAAATAAATCTGTTTTAGTTTTAGAAGCTATTTTTCCTTCACATCCTAC
The DNA here is from genome assembly GCF_009769535.1 of Thamnophis elegans. NCBI lineage: Eukaryota > Metazoa > Chordata > Lepidosauria > Squamata > Natricidae > Thamnophis > Thamnophis elegans. The sequence goes on along the minus strand of NC_045542.1, from coordinate 21,726,695 downwards.
CTTGTTATGGTAGGAGAACATGCCAGACCCAATAATGTGAGTCTGATGGGTGAGGCCCTTTCAGAAGGACTGTCAGCAGAAATGCCATTTCCATCCACGAAAGATTAGGAAATGTTTTAATGGTACTCAGATCTGAACATCTTCAATAAACGGGTGTTAGCACTTACTGCTTGTAGCAGGAACATCTTTAATTACAGTGCTTTTTAAATTTGTTTTTTGAAAGTGGCTCTCAAAAAATAAAAAAAAAGATAATGGCTGTTTATGTTGGCCATTTGAATTCTCTTCTATTATTTGAAATCCATTTCAAGTTTAGAACATTGCTAAATAAGTGCCCAAAAACAAGAGCAACATGTTAGTGAGATCACTACAGTGGTTCCCAAACTTGGCAACTTTAAGACTTGTGGACATCAACTCTCAGAATTCTCCAGCCAGCTCTGCTGATGTCCACAAGTCTTAAAGTTGCCAAATTTGGGAACCTCAGATTGGTAAATTGAGTTCCTTCCCCCACTCCAGTAACTACCTCGGTTTTACGATAATTCTGATGTAGCAAATCCCCCTTTTAAAACCAACTTTGGTGCAGTTTAACCACTACACCAGACTGGCTCTCTGTAAAAGACTTGAAAACAAATCCCATTTAAAATGCTGCCTGTTTATGAAAATTCCTAAGAGCCCAGAAATAAGATAGGATGAAATCTAAAAGGAAACTTTCTGGTGCCAATGAATCCAAAGTAAATGATTGAAGCCAAAGGTCCAGGGTAGCTGTCTTCTCCAATTTGCTATTTGGCAGATGTAGGAAAAACTAAAGGTAAAGGTTCCCCTCGCACATATGTCTCCGTGGGCATGTGGTCGGCATGACTAAACGCTGAAGATGAACGGAACTTTCCCTATTTTTCTACTTGCATTTTTTACTTTTGAACTGTTAGGTTGGCAGAACAAGTAACGGGAGCTCACTGTTATGCAGCACGATTCAAACCGCTGAACTGCCAACCTTTCTGATCGACAAGCTAAGCGTCTTAGCCAGACACCATGTCCCTTGAAAAATGACATGTCCCATAATTCCTATCTACATTGCTCTAGAGCAGAAGGTACAAAATTGTGGTCCACTATAACTCCTTTTGTGGCCTCCTGAAATGCCTAAGTGGGCATGGCCTAATTTTTTTTGCTTTTCCTTTGAAGGAAGGATTTCAAACGACAATAAAGTAGGCCTTAAATTTAAGAGGGGAAAGGCATCCATTTCAGCTCTTAAAAGCCCCATGTCTCTCCCCAAATTAGGACTTTGTATCCCAGTCTTTGCTCAACTTGGAGACAAGATCCTGAGTAAGCTTGCAAAGCCAGTGCAGCCCTCCAGTTAATAGATGGTGAACGCCCTCTTCTAAACTCAAAATATGCTTGTCATAGAAAAAGCTGGTCCATATAAATGTGATTAAGGTAATTTGCATCCATTTCTACAAAGGGAAGGTGGGATACTGACTGAAATTTTAAAGGATTTTGTTATTGGTATGTAATAGTTCTCTTAATTTCAGCATTGTTTCTTGATGGTGGCCATAATCACCAAGCCTAGAAAAAATAGCTGATCCTTGATGCAAATCACCTCTACTAAAATCTACAGAAAGAAACGACACAATTTTTCCAATGTGTTTCAGGTCAGAAAATGTAAACTCTTTGGGGACAGAACCTTATTTTATTCATAAAACGTACACATGAAGCTGGCATAGTCCACATTCTTCATATATCTTTTTCAATGTGATTTGAATAAGCCACCTGGCCAACCTCTCTTCACTCTCAATCATGTCAGATTTTTCTTTGGATGGGTTTTTCTTCCAACTCCAATCCAAAGTCCTCCTGCAACGAAATCAACCAACCCTTATCTTGACCACTCCTGAAGATGATTTCAATGGAACACCTTGAAGATTTCCCTCCAATGCAACGTTTTCTCTTCAACAATTGCTAAATCAAATCTCAAAAAAATGAGTGGTTTTGATTGGCTGGTTAGATTTTCGTTTTAAAAGCTTACAGCAACCCTACAAAACAAGCCACTTCCCAGGAATACAAAACATTTGTGCGTGGGGGGGGGGGGGGGGGGAGATGTGCCAAAGGGGATGGTTGACAGGTGGCATCTGATTCCCTCAGTTGCGTTCAGGTTGTTGAGCCAATGTCTTTCGAGCCATTTCCAGTGCACCTTCCTTAGTCCTGTTTCCTCCAATGAAGCCACTGGAATGTACAAAGATGCAGTCTGAGATCCCGCTGACTCGGGAGAGATCTTCATCACGTAAACCCCTCCATTCCTCCAGCAATGACAACCTATGGGGAAGGGGCAGTGGGGAGAGAAGCAAAATCAGAAGGTGAGCAGGGAGATACAATCCTGCCATGGAATTCAGGTATAACTTTGATTAAGAGGAGGGCAGAAGCTGCCTAGAAACCCATTAGACATAAGAGGCAGGAGCCCACAATTGTTTAGCAGTTGAAGAAAGTAACTTAGGAAGGACCTGGCAAGTGGAAAATTAGCACATTCAGACCTGCAAGATTCTGTTAATGCAGCCTTACAATAAAGCAGATGTAGCTCATCTAGTCGTGTTTCCTATCTGGTTTACTTTGGAAGCTGACAAACCCTGAGGGAATGTGTCAGGATATTCATGAACTGGAATAGGGCATGGTAACAAGGTCAGCCAATGGGAGCTGAAATAGTTTGGAGTCTGGGTGTGGCGCAGCTCTGAGGTCTGTGCTGAGAACTAAACTAGACTTGTCTGTCTGCTGAATTAAAACTGAAACTATATTCTCTCCTCTGCCTGTGAACCAGCTGTTGATATTGTATATTTACTTATGTATTATATTATATATAAAGAGAAGTTAATGAATCCTGCTGCATCAGTTATCTGTGTGTGCTTTCTGGATGTGACTGTCTGCTGCAAACTCTGACAAAATGGTCTACAATAGGCTCCTTCAAATTTTCTGGAACTCATTTTCCAGAGAACCAGCCTGGCTAACTGAAAGCAAGGGGCTGCTGGGCATCTAAAGATCTTGAGGAAAAGGCTAGAGAGAATATGGAATGAGGCATCTGCTAAGATATAATGTAATGTCAAGAAACTTTATCCTGGAAATACTTAAAATGTTTATTGGATTCAATTTCCAGGACAAATCATTATTCTGTGTCTGTGTGTGCATGTGTGAAAACCTTCAACTCGGTTTTAACAGATTTTACTCTTAATTTTGAATAGTTGGATTTAATTTAGTTTAAGCAGTAACCTAAGATCTGGAGCTCCCCAAGAGTGTGGAATTACAATGTTTTCTACTTACTGCTACTGTACTATATATACACCTCTAAAAGGAAGTTGCTGAACTTAAGATGATACTCATGGTTTGTTCATGGGAAGAACAGACAAAAAAACCCTGATCCGTACCATTTGTTGCGTACTCAATTAATCTGAGGCAACTTTTCCACGGTATCGAGGGGGAAAATTTTTTTTTCTTTCAGGGTAAGTCAAAGGGTGTCGAGGAGCCACACTCACCGGTTCTGAAAGGTTCGCATCCCTACAGGAACACATTGCACCCGCCACTGGCCACTCAGATCTGTGTATAAGACGAATTTCAGTGGCTTCTTCACATCTATCATTTGTTCCAGCTGCAGAAGATGCTCTTTCCATGGACAGCCTCCTTGTGCCAGGACCAGAATTTCCCCACTAGGATCCACCTGCCCATAGAAAGAGGGGCACATCACTCAGAAATGCTGGTTTTTACCAGCCCGATGGCTGAGGTGTACAAAGCGCTACTAATACACTAGACGCATTCATTGCTACATTCACCCAAGTCATAAAGTGCCTTATTGTAGATTCTAATCCAAAATTTAGCATCATCAATCTGAGAGAAGTTTCAGTTCATTTCCCTCAAGATTCTAGTCCTCATGATGACATACAGGAAATCACGGAGAAGCATACCGAGTTCTAATGGTTCTAGAACGGAAAGAAGCAGCAAGTGGCTGTCATGCAACTCTGAATGTACCATCTCTGTCCTTCCAACTGTGAGGATACAGCAGCTCTGGGGTATCACCAGAAAGCTGCTTTACCACCTTTGGGAAAAATGAAAGCTTAGCCAAAAAAAAAGGGTATCTGACAGGTATGTTGTAAAGTTGTCTCCTGTCAGGCCTGCAGTTTTCTTTTGGATCTTTGGCCTGCCACCCTTTCTATTATTCTACTATGCCTTTTTCTATTATGGGAAAATGGGAGGGGGGATTGTACGGAGTTTCTTACTGTGTAGCCAAAACAAAATTCTTTCTAGAAAGCCAAGGTCAGCCTTTGTCTCTGCACCTGACAGGAACTGGATGGGTGGAAGCTGCCAGCATAGCAGTGGAAGATTGGCCCATGTGATGGACTTGTGGGTGTGAGGGCAAGATCTTGAACTTTCAACTAAGCTTTCAGATTCGGGTTTTCCCAGTTGTGCCAACATGGCACTCTTGATAAACTGGAACTTTGAGCAATACGTTGCCTTGGACTCTGATTTATTTTTGGATGCTCTTTGGAACCCTGACCATCTCCCTCTTAGGAACTTGTGAACATGAGGGGTACCTCAAAGCGCTGTTGGATGGCATCCTCCACAAGGCTGCGTGCAGGGTGCCAACTGTGGTGATAGTAGTCAAGCCGGTCTAAGAATTCATGGCCCACCAGCATCATGGCCTTCTGGAACCCAGCCTGGAAAAGAAGGATGGATTTGGCAATTACATTTTCAATCCAAGGGCATTTTTAACTTGGAGCCATGCAATCTGTGCTATGTGATTATAGGAGGAGACATTGCTCGCCACTCTCTGTCTGATTCCTCAGACAAGCCATGACCTGGCTGCCTTTTTCCTCTTAGCAGATGAGACATCAGTAAGCTGCTTACCCAAAGAAGTACCAAGTCAGAATTCCCCAATTACGAGTAGTCCTCTACTTATGACCACAACCCCAAAATTTCTGTTGCTAAGTGATTCCTTGTCATCCCACTTTACGACGTTTCTTGCCACAGCTGTTAAGTGAATCCCTGCAATTGCTAAGTTGGTAACATGATTGTTAAGTGAACCTGGATTCCCCACTGACTTTGTTCAATGTCAGAAGGTCGCAGAAGGGGATCGCAGGATAGTGCAACTGTCATAAATATGACTCAGTGGCCAAGCACCTGAATTTTGATCCTGTGATCAAGGGGATGCTGCGACGGTTGTTAAGTGTGTAAAATGGTCATAAGTCACTTTTTTCAGTGCTGTTGGAACTTTGAACAATCACTAAAAGAATTGCTGTAAGCCGAGGAATACCTGTAGCTGGGCTCTCTAGAAAAAAAACAATTGCCCTGAGTTGATTTTGGGTCAGCAAAAACAGCCACGCCCTGGGAGCTCTAGAACAGGGGTGTCAAACTCAAGGCCCCAGACTGAATCCAGCCCGTGATGTGATTGGATCTGGCCTGCGGGGCCGTTTTGGTCTACCCAATGGGAAGAGGAACAATCAGGCCAGCGTAGCTTCGGCCCGGTCTACCCAATGTGAAGAGGAAACATGCCAGCAGTTTGGGGACTGGCATCAAGCTGGCCACGCCCACCCAGTTGGCCAGATCTCCCTGAGGTCAACCACAGCCCTGATGCGGCCTTCAGTGAAATTGAGTTTGACACCCCTGCTCTAGAAGAACTGGCACAAGGGTCTTCTTCACTTTGACCCTCCATAGGTAGACCACTGCAGGACAAAGAAATGAAAAAAAGATTAAGATTGCCTTGGGGGGGGGGGTGTCAAAAGACAGCAATATAAGCAGCAGGCTCTCTCTTCTTTATTTACATGCTTTCATCACAAGAGTGGGTTAGTCTACACTAGCCAAAGACCAGGAGGAGCCTGGTAGCACTTTTTCAGGCTAACAAATTTTATGAAAAGGCACATGTTTGATGAAATCCATCATCGTTCATGGGAGTTTATGCTTTTTAATATAATTCTAATATATAATTATAAGTCTAATACATCAGACTCCTGATGTTCTCAGTGCTGCTTTGATTTTTTTTTTTAGATCCACCACAACTTTCCTTTGTATCTCATTTTATCGTTGTTTCTCTGTGTCACATATGTGGGTATATGCATAATTTTGTATGTATGTATTTATCTATCTATCTATCTGTCTGTCTGTCTGTCTGTCTGTCTGTCTGTCTGTCTGTCTGTCTGTCTGTCTATCTATCTATCTATCTATCTATCTATCTATCTATCTATCTATCTATCTATCTAGTTAGTTATCCATCCATCCCTCCATCCATCCATCCCTCCATCCATCCATCCTGTTGTGGTTATGTAGTGAATATTGGAGGGGGTGAGCCTTTGAGAGCTATATGCAATGAAATTTCATTCTTAATGTATGCCATTAGTGTACATTCAAAGTGACAATAATATTATTCTATTCCATTCCATTCCATCCCATTCCATCCCATGCCCTGCCCTCTTCTATTATTGTTATCCAAGCTGGCTCAAGGTACCTCAGTGTCTTGATCCTTGTCGTTCCAGCGAGGATTCAGGTAGCCCACCCTGGAGCTCACGTTGGTGGTCATGGCGTAGCGAGGCTCTTCATCCCACTGGGAGATGCCATTGTCGATTGCATCTATCTCCTCTACAAAGTTCTCATACAACTAAAAAGGGAGGAGGAGGAGGGGAATGGGAAGAGGGTCAGTTCAGTGAGGAATAATTTTTGGAGCGTGCAGGTAAAAAGAGATCATCAACAGCACTCTTTACATTCTTCCTGCAAATTATACATATCGAATCCACTAACAAAAGTGGTTTTAAGTAAGTAAAACTCGATGCTTTACAGGGCCTCTAGAATACTGCTGAACTACAATTCCCACAATACTTCCCCACTGGACATTCTGCCTTGGGCCTTAGAGAAACTGTAGTCTGACACATCTAGAAGTTATTAAGTTGGAGAAAGCTACTTCGGCTGCTGAAAAGGTCTCCGTTATTTCTCTTACGCCAGACTTTTTTTCCCCCACACATCCCCACCCCAAATACGGATCTAGATACCTTGTCATAAAGCAGACACACAACAGGATCTTCCTCCTTTAGGCCCAACTTGTTGGCTAAAATCTGGGAGCCAAAGTGCACATATACCAGCCCTGCACTGCTCAGCTTGGTCTGCCATGGTTTATCAGGTTTTAGGCTGTGCATTGACTCGTTAAATGACCTGTGAGAACAAGGCAGGGGATCAGAAGAGACTGGGAAGGCAGGAAGAGTGACAAAATCACACCACCTTGAGAAAGAGCTCGGCTTTCCAAAATTCCTCTTCTTCTGGTAGAACTGACCTTTAAAAATATACTTCAAAGCGCTGCCTACAACAAGGAAACCTTGCTCAAAATGTGCTTTCCTCCTTTCCCTTCTCTGTCATTTTTAGACTGTAAGGCCAAAAGCAAGGATTGTATTAACAGTATTATACCTGAGTCGAAAGATACTTTGAAAAGCACTTTAAAATGTTGTTTAAAATACTAAAAATAAAGATGAATAGTTGGAAGTGCATATCGAACAAGTTCTTTAGCTCGGTGAGAAGCAGGGCAAGGAATGAAAGAGAAAAAGAGATTGTATGTAATTTCTCACTTCTTCTTTTTTTAAAATTATCTTAAGGAGGCTCCTTAATGGTCACAGCTGGCTAGCAGTGGTGGCATCTAATCCAAGATATCCGGAAGCCGTTAAATCTAGGGTGATTATCTTTCAAAGCCCTCTTGACTTCCTCACCTGCTGGATGGTGAGACTTACTGACTAGGTTAAGATGGCAGCACACTGAGGAAAAGTTTAAGAAATTCCTTGTTACCTCTGGTGATGGTCGTAGCGGTGCTTCTGAGGGTCATATTCACCCCCAACGTCCACCACAACATCACATGAGGACAGCAGCTGGGGATCCCGAGTCCGGATAATCTCTGCATCCTAAAGCCACAGCGAGCAGTGTGACAACAACACAAGCAGTGAAACAAATGCATGACTACCAATCTTGTAGCTTCTGACCCTAGTCCCTTCTAGCTTCTGCAACAAAGTGATAGGTTTGGGTTTTTTTTAACTTTAAATTCCTTTTAGTTAAGACAGTTTGCTTTACCAGGTAGCAGGTATCTACAGGATGAAGAATTCTCCACAATTCTGAGAGGTTGCAGATTCAAATGATGACAAAAAAATATTATAAATCAAGATCTATTTTCCCCGTTTTGTAATTCAAAAATTCCAGAAGGAGCAAGCTGGGATTAATGTGTTTTGTTAGAAAGAATTTTGGGTTATAATCCTTGCTAAACTGAGGAGACATAAATTTTCTGAATATGCAGAACCCATTATTAGATAAGATCACCCAAAAGAAAGATCCCAGTAGCACTTTACCGTAGATTATCTTTTATTGTGGGTCTGAAAAATACAGAAATATTACGTATATGTTGGGGTGCGTGTTACTCAGATTCTAGCAACACTCAGATTCTAGCGTAAAAGTTGATATGAAAGAAAGCAGCAGTAAAAACTTGACCTTTAAATGCCCTTATATTTCTTACAACTATAAAAGCAGCTTTGAAAACATGTAGATGTTTAATGAAATCTCAGAAATCTGGGGCAATTGGGTCATAGTTGTAACTACAGATACAGGATTAAGAGTAGAGTAAGAATGCCAATGATTTATAATGTAGCAAGACTGCAAACATTTGCAGCTTCTTAAAAGTAATTTGTTTTCCGTTTGTAAATCTCAAGATGCAGGGATTCCACTCATACCAAGATCCGGGTGGAGGAGGGAAGGTAACTTTAAATCAGGGGTTGTCCAATCTTGGCAACTTGTGGACTTTTAATTCCCAGAATTCCCCATCCAACCATGCTGAGGTTGAAGTCCACAAGTTCTGACTATTTTACACGGCAGCCACGCAATTACTGAAAATAACCGGAAAGATGTTATGTGTGATTGTGATGCCTGCCAAAAGACAGGAAAGCTGGCAAGTTGTGCTTGCCTGATGGGATGTGAAAAAGCACAATCTCTGCACACTCCAAATTTAATCCCACATCCTGTCAGAAGAAGACACGTGCCTTCCGTATGTTTGGATTGCAATTCCCACAATGCCTTACTGGCCACGCCGGCTGATCACACATCGGTGTCTCAAAAATATATGCAAAGTATCAGCTTTCCTCAAGCCTCTAAATGCCGGCTGGGCACCATAGGAACTGTAGTCCATTCCAACCCATGTTGGGGGGGGGGGGGGAGACGCAGAAAAGGAAGGCTGTGATTGCACTGGCTTGCCGGGATTGCTTTGTACCTCTGCAGCGGGACTGCCCTACCTGATAAGAGGGAAGCAGCTTCAAGAGGAAGCAGGCGAGCGCCTCGTCGCAGTGAAAGGTGCCCCCGTGGGTGCCGATGCGGGGGTGGCGCGCGCGCTTGGGACCCGGCATGAAGTTCCGAATCACACGAGGAGCCCAAGAGAAGACACGGAGCATGCGCATAGCGGCGGTTGTACGGCACTTGCTCCCCCCGCCTGATTTCCGCCGCCGGGGTCTGACGGCGGCGCTTCTACCGTATTCCTGCGAGTTGGGGCGCATCAGTTTCGTCTCCCCAAACACTTTCCCCGCGAGACAAGGTATCCTTTCACAGGGAAGAAGGAGGAGGAGGAGAGGGAGGGGGAGGGGGAGTTTTGCGATTGTAAGTAAACCGGACCGGGGGTGCACTTGCGGGGGAGCAGGGCGGCAAAATTTCGTTCCTTGTATGAAAAACTGCGGAAGAAAAGTACAGTAAGTTGTTCCTTAAAAAAAACAAAAACACCTACTTTTCAAGAGAAACGTCTGTATATTACTGGAGATAGACTTCCACACAGCCCAATTTATTTCACAGGGTTGTTTTCAGGGAGGACTCCCCTGGTTGCCCTGAGCAACTGAATTGATTTTTTTTTAAATGTTCTTAAAAAGTCATCGAAGATAGTGAAAATATTTAAAAAGTGAATTGAGTCTTTAAAGACCCCACTCCTGCCCCCCCCCCCAATTTGACGGCCCTGTGGGCCCTTTCTTCACACCCCAAGCCATTCGCTTTCAAGGAACAGAATGCAATTAATCATTACAGTCAAGGTTAACCATATTGATAGGGTTAACATGAATGTATGTGAATATAATTAATAAAGGTGGTGTATAAATTAGATCATACTCTGCATATTTTCCCTATGGGTGATGTTCTCCAGCAAGGAACCTAAACAAAAGGGCGCCATCGTGAACTGGCTAGCTGGCATTTCTGTGCCAAATGCTTTCACTTGTTACCACTTTTGCCAAATGCTTTCACTTGTTACCACTTTTAGCAAGGGTCATGCATTCTACTTGCTGGACGGCTTCAGGCTGAATTTCTAATATTGCTGATAGGAAAATAGGTGCACGCCAAGCTAAAAGGGTCACAGAGAGCAATAAACAGCATTGAGGAGGTGGTGGGTGAAGGAGTTGGCCATATTCAAGCCTTTGACTGTCATCAATTCACTACATTTGCACCTTCTGTGAACAGGCAAGACTGTAGAGCCCTTGTAAAACTAGAACCTCTGAAATAGGAATTTGAGCTGCCTCTGGCAAAAGGTGAAGTAAATGCAGCATCATGTGGAAATATTCTTTAAAAAATGATTAGTGGAGCATCTTCATGCTATGGGCAGCAGGACGTGAGGATAAAGCCATTGAGGCTTCACACAGATCTCCAAATGACTTCCTACAGTCCAGTGGTTTCATGAAGGGAGTGAAGTGGCAGCAAGAGGCATGCAGTCTCGACATCTAGTTCTGGAGAGCTTGGCCCAAAGATGCCATCTTATTCCTCATACTAGTTAACATTTAGAAACAGTTTATGCTGCACCATTAAACCTTTAAAGCAACTGCATCAGCAGTTATGCACATATGTATTTTAGGAAGTTTTTAGGATCCCAACTGATATAATTTTCAATCCCCTAATCGTTAGATTTTCCTCCTTGATAATATCAGTGTTAAATGGAAATAAATCCTAGGGCATTTAAATGATTCATTTCTAAGGAAACATCAAATTAATCACTCAAAAGGTTTTCTCCATTTTTTATTAATAAGATAACCAAGCATCACATTTAAAACTGCAAAACAGTATTCAATCATTCTTTATTGTTAAAGCTCTGGAATATTATATTTAAATATTAGATCTTTATTTGTTAGAAAAAAAGCCAAAAGATGTACAGAGGAATAAAAAGATAGCATTCATCTCTAAGTTTCCATCATTCATCATCATCACCACCACCATCATCACTATAATTAAAATATATATCTCTTTAAATCATTATATCGATTTGTATAAAGTGCATGACGATTTACTACATAAGGCAACAAAATGGAGATGATTTGTGTTTCTCATCTAGTAAGCTACCCCTTCTCTAACTGTACAGGTTTGGCTTTTACATGCAGAGGTTGAAAAAGAGCCCTAACGTCTTTCAGAAGAGAGCAGCTTTGATTCAAATCTCATTCTTATTAAAGCCTCTAAAATGAATTCACATGAAATATTTTCAGCCTGTACTAAATAGCCATCATAGTAACCTGATTGGCTTGTAACAAGCATGAAGTTCAAACATTGGTGTATTCAGTTGAGGGCACAGAATTTGAGAGGGTGATTAGTTCCACTCCTCTCCTAGGCAGAAAAGCTTTAACTATTATTATCCTCCTCCTCTTCCTCTCCTCCCCCTCCTCGGCATGGAGATTATTTCTAGATATGGGATGGATTCCAAATCTTACATTCATGACTGCAACAACTATAAGATCTTGTTTTTGTTTTAACCATGAAAAAAAAATGACAAAAATGTCTCTAAGGTACAGAAACAAACACCCCCTATAGCGAATTAGCATGCTTATGTTCTAGCAGCATTTTAAATAGAGGACAAATTAGCAATGTGTATATTGTGCATTCCATATTGAGTACCGGAATTTTCTTCTAATCGTCTCTTTCAATACTTGATACCACCAACAAGTTCAAATTTGCCCTAACTCCCTTCTGTGATTCTAACTATGTATTTGCTGAGGTGATTTTCACATTTAAAAGTGGTCTTGACTCAAGCATATGGTGGAAACATAAACTCACCCTATCTTTAAAATTATTTATCAGCTTAGATGCCTAGATAGAGTACAAATATTGATTAAAAAGCCCATTCAAGTGACCAAAGCTAAGGAGTGTTCATTGAAGTGATGATGCATTTCTGCAGTTGAAGGAGAAAGGTTTAAAAATGGAGATACTATATCTAAAATGGTTAGCTTGGATAATGAAAAATCCAATTTATTTTGGGTTCCAAAGGTTCAAGCTTTAATATGCTTTCCCTGCGAAAGGAGCTAGCTGAAGGAGGGGCGCCTACATATGCTCACACACATCCAACCACAGGGACTTGTTGCATGTGGGTGGGCTGCCTTTGTGCCAACTCTCAGAGAAGTACAGAAGGAAGTTAAGGCTTTGATGAAATCTTCCAATCCCAGTAATTTAGGCTAATTTCAGAGTAAAACAATCTAATCATTCTAGAAAAATATAAATTGCTTTGCAGCAAACTCAAGGCACTTTCACAAGAATTACAGGCTAGTCTATTACCCTACTGACACCTAGTGAGCACAGGGCAGATTTCAATCCAAATGGGAAATATCTAGCTCTGCCTTCTTATATCATCTGTAACATCTAACTAGCACAATCTTTTTTTTAACTGCTTATCTAATCTGTTCCTGTCTGTGAAGAATAATTATTTTACCTGATATATTAAAATATATAGCGACGTATCGAGTGCAAGCTGCTGTTATCACCAAGAATTAAAACCAAACAGAACTACACAATGGTGAATGTTCAACGTGTCTTTGAAGTAAGCAATATATTCTACTACCTAAGTTTCAGCAGGAGAACATTAGTCTATAAACAGGTTTTCTTTCAAACTAAATTAACTCATCTTTTAATGGTGCAATCTTAATAAATCTCTCACCCAAATGTTTGTAGACTCCTTCATCAAACAGAAATTGGTCCACATCTTATTTCATATTATTTGGGACCAATGCAACAAAAAGCTACCTAAACCACACATATTCTTGGTGAAGTCATTATTGTTGAGAAGATCTTTTCTTTGTCAACAAATGGTTCATAAGTACTTAATTTTTCTAGAAATCAAGTAGCCCAGAGGTTGTCAAACTTAGAGTAAACATTTTACCAGTATCAAAAATAAATTAGTTTCAGCCTCCCGAGAATGACTTAAGAACTTATAGCCCCAAAATGGAAACAACTGAAAATTGCTTAATCTCTATCAGATAATTAAGATGCTTTGTACATAATTTAATCTGATCATAGGAATCCTTTTTAGATACTATACCATTTTTCTGAACAAACCAAGCATTCTTTGATAGACTAAAAGTCAGTATTATATGTCTGGATTATTTCTCATCAACTCTTAGTAATTAGTAGTGTCAGACACTGTTTAAGGCTTAAAGTGGCAAACATGGCCATGGTTTTTTAATAGTGCAGAGATTCTGGCAGGAACCTGGTTTTTAAGAACGTGTCCATATTCCCCATTGAGGAGTGCATGATTAAATCCAAAGTCTTCCAGTTCCTATCATAGATTAACAAGAGCTTTAAAAGTGCTGACATATTTCTATGCATTTGACAAATTGCATTACCTCCCCCCCAAAACCCAAGAATGTGGTTATTTATTCTGACAAATCTTTTTTCTATTCTTCATTTGGCTAATAAATAGAAGTATTGCTGCTGTTGAAGCATCTTATTTATTAATTAAATTTATTTCTTAAATTTATATGCTGCCCTTTTCACTGCTAAAGTGACTGTTGGTATTTGGCAGGAAATTATATTCAATAAAAACGAGCACTTCGATATCTCTGTGTATTATTTCAGGACTGAAAGCTTTTACTAGCTTATAGAATGGAGAATATCCAAGTTCCCTTTTTCCTTCTACTCATTCTCTGTGGGAGCTCTTACACTATGGGTATCTTTCTAAGGCCACGTTTCAACTGCTGGCTTGAAAAGCATTATTTCCTTTCATCCCTGCAAAGCAGCAACAGAGAAAGCCATTCAGTTTTGAAGGGCAGGCGGGGTAAGATGAATCAGGTTGCTCCTCAGGGAGACTGGAGATGTATATCAAGAATGTGGCTCTTCAGGTAGCATGGGGGGTGGGAGAAGAAATCAAAATTCTCATGGACAGAATATACACAATCTCACATGGGGTAAAAACTTTCAGTCTGTAGCCAGTGAAAAGCTGGGCTGACATCCCCCACACACACACTCTTGATTTCCATGTGCTTTTTCCTCAATGGTGACTCAGGAGATTTCATTGCCAAAGACTTCAAGGACCAGCGGAGTGAGCTGCATGCTATGTTCAGGCAGGAAGGAGAGGCAGCGATATTGCTTGGAATGCTCCTCGTTTAGGCTCCTCAAGTCTGTGAGTTTTTGGATCATCTTGGGATAGAGCAAGCGATTGCCCGGAGGAGGGTGTCGGCAAAGAATATAGGACTGCAGGATTTGCGAAAGGCGGTCCTGGATGGATTCCACCAGGGCTGTGTCCTGGACGCCAGGGCGATCTAGGAAACAAAACACATCACACATTTTTACGTGATGAAGGTAGTCAGTGGCACCCATGACAGAGCCTGTATGTATTTCGCTCTTCCTTCATTCCATTTCTCCTAATAGTAGTTTCTATGCATTCCCTTGATTCTTCCCCTCCGACCCTAGATTCCTTAGCATTTTGGGTCAAGCAGAAATAGGCTTGGGTCAGAAATAGTTAACTCTTATAACAGGTACACATGCTGATTAGATATTAATCATAAAAAACAAACAAACCCAGAAAGCAGTGCAGGTAAGGATGTTTTCAAACAAAGGATTTCTTTTGCAATTGTTCTGCATGGTATTCTACAGGTAGTTAATTTCTAACTTTCCCCCATTGGCTTTTTTTCTTACCGCCTTCAATCCATTAAAGGAGATTGATGCCCACAGAGGTGAGTGGCACATACCATCATTCTAAAAGTATTGCCAAGGGTGTTCCAGATAACAGCACATCTTTGGTATTCATATAAGGGGAATTGTCTCTCTGTTGGCAACCTGTAATTTCGAGACAGTCCTGTGCCACTGAGTCCTACTAGTCTAAGACATCATAAATTCCCCCAGCCCAGTTTTTCTTCAATTGCAACCAGCAAATGCAAACAGGTGCACGAGGGATCATAGCACAATAAACAGGACAAAATTTTCTTAAATAGAGTATGTTGACAAAAGTCAGTTCCCCACTAGTAAATTATAGCATCTAATCACGCACGCACAAACATAATTACCCCTTCGCCATCACAGGCAGGACAGGGACAGTCGAAGGGACAGATGTGGCCCGTTTGCCATAATAAAACACCCAGGTCTGTTCTAACGCCATCCAACAAATATAGTTTCTGACAAATAACTAGCTTCCTTCAGTATCATAGTCATGAGTTGAATGTTTAATTCCCACATTGACACACAGCAAATATATTGAACAGAAATTCTCAAGCCACGTTTCTCTATTCTATTGGGGGGGGGGATGCGCTCTTCCCTTTCTTATTGGGAAGCCATATCATTCCATTTAGATTCAATAAATCCCATCTATACACCATATGTTTAGCATCTATACCTATTCACATGATGAAAAACAATGTTCAATTTTAATTTGATTACTTTCATAAAAATGCAAATGCAAGTTATTTGGAACCTCTGAGTTACTGGGGGCCCTTTTCAGTCTGATTTCTGAAATCGCCCAATTGTCATAAAAAGTGATCTGGTACTTTTTGCGTGGTTGTGCACTTGGGGGCTATATTGACTCATTTTAGAGAAGCATTAACCATGTTTTTTTCACTTTACTTCATGTAGGGTTTAAGCAACTGCTCAAATATGTCTATCATAGTACGTACTGTCAGAAGTCACTGCCTACTAGGCAAGAGATTTCCTGATACTCACACTCCATGACAGCTCACTCTATTTAGTCATCTCCTAATCTCTCTGCCTTAAAAAGGGGGGGGGGGGAGGAAGTCCATGCTTGGCTGGTATTTACAGAGAATTCTAATTTCAGAGCTCCTTGCCTATTTAATCTGGGGAAACTCTCCCATTGACACAATGCCAGAAGGTCATACGTTTTTAATTCCACAGCTGCTTTAATGCCATGAAAAACAGCTACACGTATCTCAGGCCTTCTTTTTTTTTCATTCTCTGACTTATATGTCAGGCTGTTGGAATCTGCTTCAACCAAAAGTAATTCTTCCTAGGAAGATTGGCTCAGTTTTTTTAAAAATGAGATCTATTGACAAGAAGGGACAGAGATATAATAATTTTAGCAAATAAAATATTCCCAATTTAGAACCATTTCCTGCAAACTGGTGAAGAAGTGGTACTTTTCACTATTATGAAATAGGTTGAAGGTGGCTCCCTCCAAACATAACCTGCCTGACAGGTAGAAAAGGGGCACAAGGTGAGGTGAGAAGCAGCTATTACTAACCATGAGTTCCATCAGTAACTAATTTCACAAAGGAATGGGTGTGAATGGCTGTGGCTAGCAACACTCCAAAGTAGTCTATGTAGTAGGCAAAATGGGGTAGCTAAATCCAACCCCTACTAATAATACAATGAAATGTATAGTCACCTAAACCTTCATGTCAACAAAAGCAGAAGAAACCTGTACTGCACTCACCGATGACAGAACTAGCAATGTGCAGATTGTACAGTCTGCTCTTTTTTTCATTAAAGTTAAATTTCTGTTCACCTCTGACCTAGTGCTTTGGAGAGAGGGTTAGTCCTGTTTTTAAACGCAGGCCTAGCATTCTTTCAAAATACTGGTAAACTTGTGTTTAAAAATAGGCCTAGTATTGTGTCCGAAGAACTCTAAACCTGACAATATAGGAGGCTACATTAGACCTAAGAAGCATTTTGGAAAATGATCATAAGCATTATCTAGGCAGATGTAGCGGTGAAAGCCAGATTTCTAGTTTTTCCTGCAAGTCAAATGGTCCCAGATGACAATGCTTACTGACCAGAACAGCGGGAATAGGGAACAGAGGGAATACCTAGAATAGTTCGACCAACAGGAGCTGGGCAAATCCTACCCTAACCATGCCAGGTACATCACCAATGAAGTATGCTAGATAGTGTCCAGAGCAAAACACGGGGGGGGGGGGGGAAGAAAAGAGAAAACACTAGTTTAAGACCCAACTAACTAAAGGTAACTAAGTTGTTTTGATTGTGGGCTGGGGATGAGACAAAGGAAATGTCATGAAGACATGGAATGTAAAAATGGCATTTATACATGTTCATGCAGTAGTTAGGTGGATATGAACACTTCTGCTTGGAAAACAGGAAGTATTGATATCACTATATGCTGAGGACATCCTGATGTTTGAATGTATCTGAAAACAATCAAAACAGTCTGGATCTAGCCAGCCAAGATCTGTTATAAAGTAGATTCAAAAGGGCCAGGACAGATTGGTCATTTAGAATTATTCCGAGATAGATCAAATTCCTTGAAAATAATCCCTTCACTTTACGCTGTGGAAGGGATGCAAAAATTAATTTTCCATAGATGGTTATTTTCTCAGTAGCTTGTTTCCTACACTGACGGGCATCCAGCACATTCATTTGGTCAAAAAGATGGATATACGTTATACATGGTAGAGAACACACCGCCTGTGTTATTTTCTACCAAGGCTTTAATACAGGGACATGTAAAGTATGATAACATAGTTTACTGATAATATTTTAAGTTAGCTGAAATGCAGCCTGGGACAATGAAGTTTTCCTCACCAGGAGAAAGGATGCAGATAGCCATGAGGAGCACATGTTCTTCTTCATGCAGGTTCAGTTTCTTCAGACTAATTTGAAATTTAACGAGGGGCTCCAGTAAGTCTAGGCTGTGGCCAGCTGAAACAGAAACAAAGCAACTTTTGAGAGCAGGCACTAGATTACTAATTACCAGCTAGCCTAAAACAGGGGAAGTAACAAATGTAAGCATAAATCTTGGCCCTGGAGTTTCCTTCCAATGCACCCAATTCTAAGTGTGTTATCAGTTGAGTTGTCATCCCTAAAGTGAGCAGAATGCTCAAAGAAACCAAACAACCAGAATAATAACATCCATGTTTCATTAAAACTGGGCCTTTGGCAAACCTAACTTGTACTGGATTCACCCTTGAGGTGGTGCAATCGTGCAGTTTATGTGATTACTTTTTCAACTTCCTGTTCCTCCCCATCTTAGTCAGATGGTTGCCACAGAAACTGAATTCTGAAGTTTGCAACTTCATGAAACATCAGCCAGCTCAGCAATCCGGACCCATCAGACAATCCACCTCCTCATCCCAATTTATTATTCATCGTGATAAAACAACATTTCACTGGAAGACCTTGGAGAAACGTTTGCATGTGTAGCAGAGTGAACTTTATTTTATCTGGCCCACGGCCCACCCTTCCTCTCACTCTTTTTTCTTATTGAGTACCACCCAGAAGCTCCCACAAGAGTCTCTGTGGTGCAGCAAAAAGAAAAAAGAAAGAGAGAGGGGTGTGTGTGTGTGTCTGCAAGCACCTTTTTTAGACTAACACGTTCTATTAAAAGGCATCGACTTTTGTGAGCTGCAACTCACACCATCAAATGTCTTTCTTTCCAATTTTTTGGTTTGGGCAAATAAGAAATCTCTTTTCCTCTCTGAACTTCAAGCCCAATATACAAGGTTTCAGTCACCTCACACTGGCCTCTTTTTTAAGGTAGTCCAGACAGGTGCTTTCCTGCATGGCTGCAGCCGAGGAGGGTCACCAGCAGTGACAAAGCTGGGATCTCCTGCTTTCCCCTGGGGCTCCTCAGCGTTCCCCTCCCGTCTTCCTTTCGTGAGGAAAACACTACAAGCTTCCTCTGCAGCAGCTGTGTTTTAGCACATGGGACTGAGGGGAGACAAGGACGAATTACCTGGGAGTACTGCTCTTTGCACACCCCTGTTGGCAAGCTAGAGAGAGCTCTTGTGGACTCGTCTCTTGTCCTCAATGTTTTGGGGCCTCCTAAAACACTCCCAAGGAAATTTGGGAGTATTTCTAAGGGCATATTAAGAATGGTGATTGTGGGCTTGTCAGTCATACCTGCTGTAATCACAAGGTACTGCATAAAATCCCTGTGCCACACAGGGGACATCACAAATCAGGATTTATTGCAAACAGCACATTTTTTCATTATGCATTATATTCTAAATTATTAAACAAAGGATAAACTCAATTCTCATTCTCAGATATACCACTATCATTAATTCTTCCTAGTATTACCAGATGTAAAATAATTCATAAAATACCGTCTGCCATAGTGATTTGCCCTAACCCTAACCCTATGTAGCTTTAGGATACATTTTTTATATATCTTAAGAGGTATTTAAAAGTACTGAAGGAAAACAGAGTTGGCATGAGGTGGTTGCTCCGGGGGTATCTTCTGCTTTACCATACAGGCCATACCTTGAGTGACATCACTGACTTGGTATTTGAAGTCATTGCTGCCGCAAGTCCAGGACATATCCTCCAGGGAGAATGACTGATTGGAACGGAGCATTATCACTTCAATGGCACTGGATTTCAAGAGAGCAATCTGATCCTCCGCTGTTAGGCTTCTGTATTTAAAAAAGGAGAATATGAAACTCAGATGTCCACCAGTCCATCATCATAACATTCTGTAAGGTCAGGATTAGATACGATTATCCTTTATTCCCCCCCCCCCCCCCATATTCCCCCTCATATTCTCTTGGTATAAACTGATCTGATACAACACCTTGAAAGGCCATCCCCAAACATAAGCTCAATTAACCAACAACAAACTCTTAAGTTGTTTGCAGATATTTCTGCTTGCAATTCATTGTAGCCGCAAATGATGGCTTTACCAATGTGAATGAGGGGCCACAAACCAGATGTTTCTGACAGAACTCTCATGTCACTTAATATGGATATTTTAGTAACACAGTTCACACACTGAATTAAAAGCCAGTCACAACTGGGCTATGCAATGCTGTGGATTTGATTAAAGAAAGTTTATTTGGAGCATGCATGAGAGTAAAGAGTATTTCCTGGAATCATGATACAAATTTTGTGGGGCCACAAAACAAAATGAATCCCAAAAGTTTTGGAAAAAGGCACGAGGTTCTAGGCAGGATTTTTGCTTCTGGTAGAGCTCCACAAAGCAAATTCAACTTTCTTGTCAACAGTGTTTAACTCCGTTCATAAAAGCAGCAAACCTATGGGAAACCTCTGGCCACAGTGGTTCTCTGCAGGTGTGTATGCGCATACACACACAGCACCCTTCCCAGTCTCCTTGCTCTAATTTAAAATGGAATCTGAGATGCCTTGTTCAAGGTCTCTACCAGTACCAAGGTGGCATGCTAGCCCTTACCTGCAGCAACAGGTTGAAAAGCCTTCCATCACCTCGCAAAGAAACAGCTGTTAATGGATTTCAAGACTTTAAAAAGACAGAGCTGTTCTGAAGATAGGATTTCAGTTCTACTGAGGAATGACCATATTTATTTACATGGCTTGTTGTGTCAAGATTTTGTTGGGTTTTTTAGGTGACCCTTTTTATCTTTTGTGTGACTTTGCAGATTCTGAAGTCTTCTTGAAAGTTCTGTGGTGTTGTGCATTGATATATATATATATATATATATATATATATATATATATATATATATATATATATATATATATATATATATATATATATATATTTTTTTAAGTATGACAAATCAGACACAGACACACACCTCTAAGGAAAAAGCAGGCAAGGGTTCTGAAGCTACTTCTAAATTTTCTTACCTGAACCCTGGAATCGTTTTAGCAAATCCAATAACTTTCTGGATGCTGTAGCTAACAAGATCAGCAAGGTGAGGCAACATGGAGAGGTGGGATAAGTCAATGGACATGGATGTGCTGTCATCATTCAATTCCAGACTGGAAAACATCATTGGCTCTGGTGGAAAAGGAGAGGTGGAAACAGCTTAGACCCTATGTCACACCAGCAGGGAAGGCACCACTCATTACAGCACGACAGGTTAAATGTTTTACACTTTACACAGCATTAGTTGGACTACTTAACGATTACTATTTATTATTTTCCTTTCTGTTGTGTATTGATTTGCATTGAGAGAGTCCTATCATGAAGGTGAAATCGAGGAGCTACTGCAGTGGCCAGGATCTTGCTGTTTCTAGGCTGACTGAAAGCCAAAGAATCCAAAATGAGATCAAAAGTTTTAAGACTGTAGAATTCCTCAGAGTCCAATTTTTGGATCCGTTCCACATGATTTAAAACATGCCCCAATTTTTCACTTTAATCTATGGCTCTGTTCTTTCCTAACCACACTTACAATGGTTTTTAGACAATAGCCACTGTAGTGCAGCATAACAAATGACATACATGTATTACTAAAAGTACAATCTTTGGCACAAAAGCAAGCTCAAAGTCCAAACACAGAATCAAGGCATGTCCACATTGAGCTCTGGTGCTGCTCCTGCAGTGGTGCTTCAGGCTATTGTCCCCAATGTTCCAGCCAAGCTGACTTTTTCCTGCATCATTTTTTAAACATTCAAAATTATCTATTAATCTCCAGTGTTTATATCACATGCCAATCCTGATGGACTTTGGATGAGTAACATTAAGAAAAAACATTCTGTGCCAAACTCCAAAACACAATAAAGACACACAATGTGTCTAAGAACATTCAATGAATATTCAAAAGCCATCTCAAAGCCATGTCAACTTCATGGGGTTGTGGTGGATGAGGGTTGTTTTTCCATTGACAGAAATCCCCACCAATCCTCACTTTCCAGTGCCTCTTTCTCTCATTCAGGCATTGAATTGTGATATAGCCTTGACACAAAGACTGTGGTGCTCTTCCAATCCAACCAGCTGTTTTTTTCTCCCTCCTCCACCATAAGCAAATGCAACACAACAAGGAAAATGCTCTTGGCTTTCACTCAGTTTCCACACTTGTCTATTGTTCAGGTAGAAGACAGACAGGCTAGACCTCCATGCATGTAAAAGCTATGACTGGTCCAATCATAGGCTTTGCAGGAGCAGCTTTGAAGATTATGGAGATGGAACGCTGGCCATGTTGAAGTGTCCTCACAATGCATCTTGATATGATGCCAGAGGCAATATTTATCATGGGCCCTTTTCTTATAGAACATTTTCTGAGTTTCCCTAGAATTTCTTTTATTTTTCCACAACCCCAGTAAAAGAAAATTGGAACAAAAAGTGTTGGAATTAAGAATTCTCTGAGTAGAAGTACTCTAAAATTCATAGGACTATGTTAGGTCTCCTGAGGGGAAGAGAAAGAGACCTTTGTGAAGGAATCTATTGGAGATACTAATCAAATAGGTATTTATTTGCCTTTCATCTTGCAGGAATGAATTATGTAGAAACATTCTAAATGGATATAACAGGACTACTGTGAATGTGGAGCAACCCATGAAGTGAGAAAGCGGAAGCATTAAATTTGGTGATTAGTGATCTCCCCAAAGTAATAAACAGATTGGCCCCTTCTCCCCCATATTACGCAGGTCAACCTATTCTCTGGCATGTTGCTATATTGTACTTTAACAGATTAATTCTATGTAAAGGACTGCTAGGTGGAACTGATAATATTTTAACATCACAACTCTGGAAAACTCATATTACAGCAGGAAACATATATGGGGGTTGTATTTTCAATGGCAATTTTGCATCTCTCAGAAAAGATAGCCTCTGTCTTTCTTTAGAGCAGATTAATAAAGCCAAAATCAACTATGAGCCATTGCACTTAAGCCAATGACAGAGAGAGAACATGGGCTGCTTAGCTGTAAGTTAAGATTTGTTGTAAAAGTTTCACAAAGAAACTTCATAGTTACAAAAAAGACAACTGTAAGGTTTGCCATTTAAAAGAAACATAGTTGTTAGAATTCATGCAGTTTACCGTGAATATAAATATGATTCGCACTCTGCGTGCTACCTGAAGAGAAGCTGGAAGTATCCGAAGAGTCATCTGAGAAGGAAAAACCTGGTGTCATATCAGAAGAAGATCTGCTTGTATGTTCTTTATTTTCATTTTGTCTTACAGGAGGCTGAAATAGAAAGGATACCATTTGATAGTAGCCTGCTCCTTTCTTCATACCTTCCTCCTGATTCTACGGCAGTTGCTAGAAAGTTAGCTTGCTTATTTATTTATTTATTTATTTATTTATTTATTTATTTATTTATTTATTTATTAGTTTGTCAAACACGTACAAGACAGCAGGTATAAGTATGAACATGGACAAGGACAACGGAAATGAATACAAATAAAGGGGGACAGTAGGACAGGGACGGTAGGCACGCTGGTAAGCTTATAATTAACAGAGATAATTTACTGTGAGGAAAAAGGTGCCCTGAGTCTTTCACACACTCTACTTCTGTTTATCCAGTCTACTGAAGATTGTCCAATTCCATGGATTCATTTCTTAGAACAGGGGTGTCAAACTCATGTCATCACGGCAGTGTGACATGACATATCGGGACTTTTTCCTCCATCACTAAACCGGGCGTGGGTGTGGCCAACACGTGACACATCCAGCCCGGAGTTTGACAGCCCTGTCTTAGAACAATAGCAGTTAGCAATAGCAGTTAGACTTATATACCGCTTCATAGGGCTTTCAGCCCTCTCTAAGCGGTTTACAGAGTCGGCATATTGCCCCCAACAACAATCTGGGTCCTCATTTTACCCACCTCGGAAGGATGGAAGGCTGAGTCAACCCTGAGCCGGTGAGATTAGAACCGCTGAACTGCAGATCACAGTCAGCTGAAGTGGCCTGCAGTACTGCACCCTAACCACTGCACCCTAACCACTGCGCCACCTCGGCTCTCAACCGCCTAAGAGAAGAATCATCTGTTCTGATATCCTATGATTTTAATTTTTTTAATCTCTTCTTTATTACTTTTATAAATAACTCAAGGCGTAGAACATACCTAATATTTCTTTTTTTCTCCTATTTTGCCCTAACATTTTTTATTACTTAATTCTTCAAGAAATCAGCATATTCTGAAGCAAATAGTCACTGCAACTGCTATCTCATTTGCATAATAACCTTGAAAAAATGTATGTTGCAGCCTCTTGGTTGAAGGTAAAATACATTTGGTTGTATCTATCTGATCATCAGGTTGAGAAAGCAGAAGGTATGAAGAGGCTAATCACCCTATATTGGAAATAACTGCTTTTGCTCAGAAAATATAAACTAGTAAGAGAGAAGTAAGGGGGAGAGGGAGTCTGTTGGGAAATATCACAAAAACAAGACTAACTAATTCTAGCTTTTCAAAACCATGAGTCATCCACAGTTAGTTCTCTTTCTTCTACTTCTCCTATCTATCTCAGCTGTTCTCCTGACGCCTCATGTACATCACTCAACTCAAAGCTGTTTTGCTCTTGTGACAGGGCAGGAAACACTTGTGGCTGCTTCAGCCACAAGTATCTTCTTCTTCCTCTTTTTCCCTCAGAACTGATAAACCTTGTTATTCAAAGATTTGTGTGTGGCTTAGAAAGGCAGGTTGGACAGGTAGACTAATGGGGCCCATCAAGAGGCCTGATACTTGGTTATTCACTCTGCTTAAGGCAACTATCCCCTATTTTGTTCTGTCAAGTACATTTTTAAGGACAGATTGTGATGAAGTCATACTGGGCAGCCAACATAATGCAGCTATCACCAACTGAATCCTAGTCACAAATACACTTAATAACTTCTCCAAGCAGTACAGTTGTAAATCCAACTGGGGTATACAGATAGTCCTCAACTTACAACCACAATTGAGCCCAAAATTTCTGTTGCTACGTGAAATATTTGTTAAGTGAATTTTGCCCCATTCTTGCCACAGTTATTAAGTCAATCACTGTAGTTATTAATTTAGTAACACAATTGTTAAGTGAAATTATTTGTTGAATTTGTTTATAAAAAGGTCGCAAAAGGTGATCACATGATCCAGGGACACTGCGACCATCATAAATTTGAGTCAGTTGCCAAGGGTACAAATTTTGATCAACGACCATGGGGATTGCTACAACAGTCATAAGTCTGAAAAACAGTCATGTCACTTATTTCAATGCCGTTGTAACTTCGAACAGTCACTAAGTGAACTGTTGTTAAGTGAGGACTACCTGTATTTACAGATGTATCTCATGTTAACTTAGTATGAAAATAATTTCCAGTCGGAATAGTTCTAAATCTGGTGACTTGGCAAGAGAGCTTCAATCTGGGACACAGATCCAATTTAAAAGACACATTTAATGGTTCTTTCATACATGGAAAACCAATGTGAGGAAAAAGACGTAGTGGCCCATCAAGGCTGCCCTTTGAGTTTATTTGTTTTTTGCTTTATTTTTAATTTCTTTTTAATGTATTTATTTATAATTAAGTGTAGATTTGAATCTTCCAACAATGTTACTTTTGTTAAGTGGGATGTGGACAACAGTTTGAATCACTAATTCAGAAAAGTTACAAAGTTGAAAAATATTCATTTTTTTCACCAGCAGATGTCCTGCTTCTCACAACAATAGTAAAGTACTATAAAAAAAAGTAAGCCGAACTTACCCGGAATTGAGAGAAATCTGAATAAGTTGGGTCATAAGTTTTGCGGTGGGCTTCAAGAAGAGTGTCAATCACTCGCTGTTGTTCCTCCAGCAATTTGGGCTTGAGGCTTTCCTTAAGAGCTTCCTCCTCCTTCCTCTTTATTATCATCTCTCTTTTCCTCTGAACCTCTTCATCCGTCAAAATAACTGTAAAGGCAAATAGTAAGCACATTAGAGTATAGATAAGAGTAAACTGCTAGTCTTAGCTGAAGAAATGACAGCATTTGTTTCCTGTTTATTGGGACAAGAGAGATTTAATAGCTAGCAAATGTTAGAAGAAAGAGGGACATTTGACATGGAGAAGACATCCCACCTGGATTACAGTCCAGCAGGTGACCTTCAAAAAATTCTGATTTTAAAGCTGTCTTTAAAGAACCCTCTGGCTCACAGTGACTTTCTTCCAACAAGATGCTTGCATACTTGCTGAGGACATGAAGCCAGATGTACTGTTAAGAAGACCTCATACACATGAATAAATCTTACTGCTGTTTAAAAATACACAGCCATAGTTTTTCTTTGCATGGTTGTGCACTACAGCCATTTTGGGGACTGGAGGAATAGCACAGGTCCATCCTTAACATCAAAATCAACTTGAAGGGGGGGAGGATCCAACGTCGCAACGATACAGACGTGTGGTCTCAATGCTCCGAGACCGCAGCCGATGCTTTTGCTGCTGGGTGGTCCAATCGGACCTAAACCGTCCCGAAGAGATGGTGAACAGGAAGAATACATCTTGCTGACCTCAGGGACATCGCAAAGTCCCTGATCGATGCAAGAGAAGTTATTCCAAGCCGGCGACAAAAAATCCAGCCAAGGCTGACAAAGGCTGACAAAATCCTCCAAAAGGATACGGAAAGAGAGTTTCCAGCTGGTGAGGAACTTTTACTGTTTTAAAAAAAGATTACCTATAAAAAACTTAAAATTAATTTAAATTGGAGAACAGAAGAATCAAGCGGCGGAATTAAATTTGGAATGGTTTTGGACGGTGGTTATCTTACTTTTTAAATGCTATCTTCATGGATGGAATTATGCAAGCCTTTTAAAATGAATGGATTAAGTTTTCTTCTTCTATTTTTTTTATTATTCTCTGTAACCTATGGATTAAAATTTTCCTCTTTCATTACTGTGGGTGTTCTCCTAACACATTTAAAAATTGGACTCTTTTTTCCAATTTGAAATACAAAAAAGATACATAAAGAAATAAGGAAATTTGGAACAATAACACTGCTGCTCGGAGGCTGGAAGGTTTGTGTATTGGAAATGGAACACTTTTTTTTCTTCACTGATTGTTTTGGCTTGGCACTACAAGATCTCACTGCTTGGTTATAGAGAGTGATAAGAAGGGAAGCATACATATGTCCCTTTGAAGTATATTTTTAACCAGAGAAAAGTGAATATGCTTAATTTTATTAACCTTCCAAGCTAGAGCAGCTGTGTTTGTTAGCTGGAGATAATGGCACAATTTCAACAGCAAAAAGAAACCTTAAGCTTGCAAAAGATATTTTCAGAAATACAAAAATTATCAAATACATATGAGAGGATAGAGAAGAAGCTGGAATACTTAGAGCATCTAACAGCAAAATATGATGAAGAAGTTGAGGATGTTTATCAAATGGAAAATGTGGTGGTTAAAACTCAAAAAATCGAAGTAGAAAAGGAATATAAAGAGATTAAATTTGCTGATATTTATGGTGATTGGTTTGTCTCTGAAAATGGAAAGAGTGGAATACTGAAAGAGGAATTAAATGGAGGGGAAATCTATCCCAGATGGCAAGATACAGAAGAAGAAGAAAAAAAAGAATCCATCTATGGATTTAAAGAGAGAAATTTTATTAGCAATAGCATTGATAACACTACTGACAATCAAAGATAAGCTGACTTATCACCCTTCTTATAAATAGAAGAAGGTGTCAATGTCTAAAGCGTTTCCATGACTACCATCAAGTTGAGGGGGGGGGAAAATGCCATGCATACTTTTGGCCAGAGTAAAAGTGTCATATTTCTGTACTGGGATGTGAATGCGCATGTCCAGAACCCTGCCTAACGTCCTGTTGGAGAATGTATTAATGACCTCAACCAGTGGGGAGAAGACACAGGGATAAAGTTCAGACGCCATTAAGTGGGATTTAGTTTCGACTCCACAGAAGTCCATGCCAAGATGTTATTCCTAATAAATGAATGGGTTTTTTTTTTAACCTTGTCTCGAGGCTCGTAAATTAATTAGGCCAACTCTTCACAAAGGGCATCAAGATTACATGAGAGATCTTATAAGCAAGGAGTTGCTAAGAGGAGTCCATACAAAGTTGATCAAGGAGATGATTAGAGGACTGGCACCTCAAATGGCAGAAGATATGAGACTGTTTTGCTATTGGAAAGATACAGGTTGATAGATGGAAGAATTTAAAACTAATTAAATTTAGTGAAATTTATTGACAATAGATATAGTTTAAATAAATAATTGATAATGTTACTAATGTATACAATGTGCAGTGTTATGATGAGTATAATTGGATATGAATATTGAATGGTACCCATGTAAGGAAGATTAGGAATCCCTTTGGATTATATATAAAGGTTAATTTAAAAAAAAGAACCAAGTTAGATACAGTTAAAGTTTTGATTATTAGGGGGAAAATGTTATGATACAGGATATAGTTAAATAAAGGAGGGATAAGAATAACAACATATATAGAGATATGGGTATAACATAAGGAAACTGGATGTAAATCCTAAACAGTGATTTGGAAAGGAGGATTAGAAAATTTTGTTATTAAATATTATGGATGTTTAGCTAGAATAGGACATAAGGATTTAGTGTTAGTGGAGGATTTTAGAAATAGTAAATGAAAGGCCAGTATGTGGTTATATATTGAATCTTGGTATATTTTATGATGAAGGATGTTTAAACAATTATAGTCAAATGAAAATGGAGATATGATGATGGTAACACGTATAAATATTTGAGTTAAAATACTTCAGTTAATATGAATTATGTTTGTTGACTCTGGAAGAGATGCACGAAAGTCTTTTTGTAACCAACTGACACACTTTCTACAGCATGTAAAGAAGGATGTTGTGTTTGTTTTAAATTAAAAATAATAAAAATAAAAAAAAAAAAACCAACATGAAGGCTATCTGGAAAGTTACCTGTATGTGTTTTGTGGCATCAATCCTCCACAAGCTATAAGTGCAACATGTCAACGCACACTGCTTTTGTGGACTATGGCCCTTTCCCTACTTACAATTAACCACAAACAACCTCTGGGAATATGTTCCCAGGATATTCCCTCACATTTAGTCCCCAGAGACAAGTTTATGTTGCCCAATGTGTTAAAGATGTGTTTTCTTTCTTGCTTTGAAGACCATCCGAGGGAAGCCTCAAGGTAGGTAGAGTCTCTTAGACCTTGGAGGGAACTTAGGTGGGGGGCTGTTATTGGGAACAGAGGGGATAGAGGCTGACAATGAGGGCAATAATATCACCCTCGGGTGCAGTTTTCTGCCAGCCAAAAGAATTGCAACAAGCAGAGCAACTTAGCAGCGGGCAGAAGACTTCATTGCCTGACCATGTTGCTGAAAATTCAGAAATTACAATCTGTAAGCAAGTGACTATTTTGACAGGTTTTCAGATCATTCTGGCAATGCTGTAGACACACTGCTGGCACAAACATTATCACTTTTATACAAGGTCACCGATGCATTGCAATGACAAGCTTCCAGGCCTGCATGTTGGCAAATAGAGACAAAAGTCAACTTCAGAAAATGAAAGACAGAAGCCAAATTCCTCTAAATACAATTAACAAAAGTAGAGAATTGTGTTATCATGTGTGAAGAATCAGAACCACAACTTAAGTTCTGGTTAAGCTGATTTGTTGCTCATGGCTATAGTCAAAAATCTGGTCAACTAGTGGACAGCACTAAATTGGTGCTACGTAAGAGCTAATGGAATTCAAGGGAAGCTGGTCTTGGAGGGTTTGTGGACACCTAAGGATTCTAGACTAAGTCCTCTTAACTGTATCCCCAGGCTCTGCCTGCTCCTCTCCTACACATGTACTCCCAATAGTATCCAAAACTTTTACATTCCTTTGTTTGTTTATTTTTTAATAAAATATAGCAATTAAATCCCCAACATTGATTTATCATTACTCATAACCCTCCCCAGTCCCAAAGATTCTAGTCAGGATGCATCAAACAACGCAAAATCATCACCATTATCATCCCAAATATTCATCAAAAACAAAATATAGCAAGGGTGGGGGGAGAAGCAAGGATAAAATCCAAATAAATCCATGATAGGTGCCAATAGTCATCTAGGTCGGCAATCAAATACTTTTTGGAGAAGTCTAGCAAACTAAGACTTTTAATGCATCAGGCTTAGGGATAATCTATCTTTCTGTCCTTTCATCCATCCATTCACCAGCACATGGACATTACTATATCTTGTATACTAAATGATAGATTTGAAAGATGGTTGGGAGTAAAATATGACATGATGGCCCCATATGAGAAAGATTAGATTTGGAATGTGGGAAATTGGGGGTGGGGGATTTCTTATCTCAACTTACCTATTCATAGCTTTGAGCAGTTTTAATACCTGGATTTTTTTATTTTTTATTTTAAAAAGACCCATGACACATAATGAGAAAGATTACAAAGCATCCTGAATACTAAAAGCAGTATAAAGGTCGCCCTCTAATTTAGGATGCATAAGCAGAGCTGAGCAAGCACAGGGCTGTAATACAAACCAGCTCCCTTTGCACGCAATAGCTGCAAGCCTTATTTTGGCGTATAGGAGGAGGTGTTGAGAAAGATCTCTACCATCGTGAGGAATGGCAGTCTGTCTGTGCAACTTTTCTCTTCCTGTGACAACCCTAATCCTGGAAGAATTCTTGCAACCAAGTTTCTAGCTTGCTTCTTTTAAGAATAAAGCATACTATGAAGAACTGTTCTAAAATATTTTGGTCTCAGGATCCTTTACATTTCTAAGAAGGATTGATGACCACAAAGAGCTTCGGTTTACATGGGTTACATCTATCAGTATGTATTATATTAGAAATAGAAACCAAGAGGTTTTAAAATATTTATTTGACTTGGTAGACCCTCTGAAAAAATTCTGGGGGAAACTTTGAGAACCACTGTTATAAAGAATGGTACAGTGTCACAAATGACCAGGTGTTACGTGTTTACTTAATTAACCTTTTATGGAGCCCCAATCCCAAATTTTTCAATGGCTTAATGCTCAAGCAAACAATAAATAAATTCCAACATTCATAGTTATACTGTTCAGCATCAGGGGCAATTGCTGGGATATGTGCATTAGAGAGGGCAATTACTCTTGTTTTCTTTTTTGGTTGGCCCCTATGGTTCCCCTTTCCCTATGGGGAAAGGACCTTTGGTTTCATCTAACTGAGCCCATGTGACATTCTTATTTCAGAATCTACTGCTTCAGATTCATTTCAAAACAACGACGGTGTAGTTTAAACTAGCATGAGCTTTTTCTTAGAACCGCTGTAACTGGATGATTGAAATGTGGAAACAGAGGTGTTAGATGAAGGAGACCCTTAGATTAAGCCTTCAAAGGTCACCAGGACTGCTCTTTCTCCTGTCTGGTCTTCTCTCCTTCCCTGCTCTCCTCCAGAGTCAGCACAGACCCATAAAACATAGGATATAGAGAAATCGCTGTGTTGGCACTCTTGTGTAAAACCTATTTCAATGCCATCCTTATCACATCTTATCTTCTCTCTTCCAGTTTATGGCACCATCAAAAGACATCCAGTGCGTTCTAGATCAGAGATCCATACATCTTGTACTATTAGGGTATTATGTGTATACAAGAGAAAGAGCACTGGGTGAAAGGGCATTAGTCTGGCTCCTTGATTTAGAATTTTTTTCATATCGCAGGGAACTAACAGACCAACCTGCCCTCTAATCAGCAGGCTGTTTACCAAGAACCTTCTTAAGAGACTTTTTCTCTGAATCAGACAATATTATTTACAGGAAACTTGCACAATATTGTTGTGTGCATCGAACATTTCTAAAGGAAGTGAATGTGAAGCGTTAGGTGCCTGAGAAATCAATACCACATCCGGATGGCTATTCCCTACTGTCACAATTTCTTGCCATTAAACTCAGATATTTTTCTAATGTCAGATATTTTTCTCCTAAGATCTATCAGGTAGTCAAATCACTTTGATCTTTAAAAAAATAACAATAATGAAATTGAAAACTTTAAAAGAAAGAAAATCTGTCCACTTTGTGTAAAAGCCCTTCTTAGCATTCTCTTGCTTTCCACAAAATACCTATTGTTCTCCATAGGGTAAATTATTGAACAAGCGCACTTTGAAGTTTGAGTTTAGACAAATACAATCAGATCATGTGGAAGTGCTATGTATGATGTGGAAAAGACAGCTAATGTTTACTTTTTCTGATTCACACCGATCTATTTACTTATCTTCTTATTACATTTCTATGTGCCGTTTGCAGGGGATTCTGTCTAAGGGCTAACAAATATCAATCTGCCTTCTAGCCAAAGAGGAGAAAATATTATTCTGGAAGCCTGCACTTTTCCCACACTCTATATGCATTTTGTTGGCATGTGGGGACTGCTATAGAGTTGGTTGCAAGGGGAGACTGGTATGAATAAATGCATTAGGAAGCCTCAACAGTTTTCTCTTCCTCTTGGCAACAGTTCTGTGCTACGCAACAAATCCTGGGAAAGCAGCATTGTAGCAGGCCTTATGAACTACAGCATCCCAGCAAAAACTGGAGGAGTAGCAAGACCACAACATTTCTTCTGCAGATGTTTTGGTGTCGTGGAGCACACAGTCCCTACCCTGGGAAAAACAGATGCCTGCTAACACAGATCAGCTCCATAGTCACAGCTTAATTGTAATTTAAGAGCCGAGGTGGCGCAGTGGTTAAATGCAGCACTGCAGGCTACTGCTAGATCAGCAGTTCAGCGGTTCAAATCTCACCAGTTCAGGGTTGACTCAGCCTTCCATCCTTCCGAGGTGGGTAAAATGAGGACCCGGATTGTTGGGGGCAATATGCTGACTCTCTGTAAACCGCTTAGAGAGGGCTGAAAGCCCTATGAAGCGGTATATAAGTCTACTGCTATTAAAGAAATGTTTCACTTTGATCAGTGCTTGCTTATACCCAATATTTTCTGACTGATAGGAGGGATGGTTAAGAAATCACTACCTGAAAGTGCTCTTTATGACTAAAACTCTCAGAGTTGAGTAAGTTAGGCAGCAAAGAAGAAAATTATTTTTAGCCCCCATCATGAAAGGAGTACGCTTGGAGCAGTAATAAATGGGGAAAGTGTGCAAAATTCAGGCTTTTTTTATATAATCTTTGACACTGGAAGAGAGTACAAATTTATTATAATGACTGAAGTAAGTAGTAGTTTATCTTGGAATCAACTAATGCTGTCATTTTAAATATAAGCTAAAGCCAGTTGTCTCATGAATATTTATATATCCTGAAATCTCGTCTGTCATAAACCAAACCAAACCAAACCAAACCAAGACAGATAATGAATGGTTACGTTTACAAGGATATTCACCATGCCAAAAATCACTTGGCTTCACTGGTCTCATCATATTTTTTGAAATGATCATATGCATTATCTATTAATAGTTTTTCTGATTTAGATTCACACCCAATTTAGGAAGGGAGGTTCAATAATAGATTGATGTGTTACGATTGAATGAGCTGTGGTGGTGCAGTGCTTAGAAGGTAGTAGTGCAGGCTAACTCATGCTTACTCCAGGAGTTCGATTCTCACTGGCTCAAGGTTAACTCATCCTTCCAAGGTTGGTAAAACGAAGAGTTAGATTGTTGGGGGCAATAGGCTGATTCTGTAAACCACTTAGAGAGGGCTGTAAAGCTCTATAAAGTGGTATATAGGTCTAAGTGCTATTGCTACATGGCCTACCAAAACCACAACCAGAGGATGACTAACAGTTGTACAGTGTATACTGCATGCTTCTTACTGATACATATTATTTCTAAATCCATATGTCTGCCTATTTTGCTTATGGAAATGACATTTCTTTGAAAGCCTGAATCTTAGCTGAAATCTTAGGACCTTTTCCCATTGTTGAGCAGAAGCATGGAGTAGATACTTGAGTTGGCAGAGAGCTACAATGGCATGGAATTTGGCATCTCAGTTGTCCATCTCTATCCTGCCAGTATTTCTTCTGTCCCCTAAAACTGCAACTCACTTGACTTTCCTTCAAGGTAATGAGCAAAAAAAGCCTAATAGATTTTTAGTTGCCTTGAGGCTTCCAATGAATGGTGTCAGAATAAAGAGGAGGGGGGGGGACCAACAATACAGTTATTGATAATGTCATGGCAGTGTGGCATACAAATGATAGGTCCAGAGAAAATTTGTGCCACGGTTATATGTAAAATGGAAAGGCTGTAGGTTGGAGCTGAGTATAGCCTATGGAAAAATGAGAGACTTACCCATGACATCCCCGGGGGGGGGGGGAGGTATACCTAAGAATTCAATATCTATTGTAACACCTGAGAATTGTAGTTTTAAAAATCTGGTATGGAAGGAAGTCCTACATTCAAATATTCTATTCTAAAAAAACTTTGATTATTAAATATATTGACCTTCCTTGTGCTGGCATTACCTTACCATATGCCAATTCATTAAGGAAAGAAGAAGAAGAATCCAAGACCCAATTTCCCCCTGATACACAGGAAATTTCGGTTGTACTGAAAATTAATGGTGTTTACTGAATATTCAACATGTATACAGGGGAATCCTATGTATATTTACTCCAAAATATTATGTCCGGTGAATTTTGATCTCTACTGAGTCTGTTCAGAGGTTACTACCATGTTTATGTTGTTGCTTTCACAACTATTCAATACTGCAAACAATAAAGTACAAGCAGAACAGAAAAGCTTTGTACAGATAGCCCTTGACTTACCATGTTTCATTTAGTGATGTTCAAAGTTACAAAGGCACTGAAAAAAGTGACTTATGACCATTTTTCACACTTACGACCACTGCAGTATCCCCGTGGTCACATGATCAAAATTCAGCTCTCTGGCAACTGGTTCATATTTATAACGGTCAGTGTCCTGGGGTCATGTGATCATCTTTTGCGACCTTCTGACAAGCAAAGTCAATGGGGAAGCCAGATTCACTTAACAACGGTGTTACTAACTGAACAACCACAGCGATTCACACAGGTGGCAAGAAAGGTTGTAAAATGAGGCAAAACTTGCTTAACAAATATCTCACTTAGCAACATAAATTTTGGGCTCAAGGTCGTAAGTCAGGGACTACCAGTATATCAAATACACACTATGGGATTTCCCCCCCCCCCCATTGTTTTTGCAGTACCAGCCCTTGTAAAAAAGTTATTTTGGAAACCTTTTCTTAAAAAAAAAAACACAGTTACAAATTACTAACACCCTGGAAAAAGAAATCCTAGCTGATAACGTTTCATTTATACTGGTAACCTTTAAAGAAAACACCCAAACATTAGCAAATCACAAGGGAAACATTCATCTTATGACCAATGGCTGTTGCTTTGGGGTTTTTTTCCCCAGGCTCTGGACAGAAAGAACATTTTATCGTTAAGGTGGAGTTCGGAATGAGAGGTCTGTCAAGAAAAAATAGAAGCCAGATCATTTGTTGCTGTGGCATAACTGGGTGATGCAAGCGTTCTGCAGCCTGCAGCTACGTCGGTTGAGGGTTAGTTAGCCACTAGTGTTTTTCCAATACAAACGTTGCACAACTCTGTACATTCTTGAAAGTGATCTAAAGATTAGGATAGTGTCTAACTGTGTCTTTCCAGACTACGAGGTGGTCTGAATACCAACATTTTCCCCCCTGGGATGGAATGATATTACTATACAAGCATTTTTTTTAAAGACTTACCTTCAAAATCAATAAACTAAAACACTGGTATAATAAGCACCAGAATTGTTTTTTAACATTTATGAAAGAAAGAAAGAAAGAAAGAAAGAAAGAAAGAAAGAAAGAGAAAGAAAGAAAGAAAGAAAGAAAGAAAGAAAGAAAGAAAGAAAGAAAGAAAGGGAGGGAGGGAAAAAAAGGACTCTCTTAACTGCTGAAAAGTAGCAACAGTTCCAGTAGACACATTTATATTTAGAGTGTTACTCAACTACTGAACTTCCTAAGAATCAGTTCTGTTGACTGGAAAGTAGGAAATCCAGATCTGTAAAAATTTTTGAAGCTAGAATCAGAATGGAAAGAATGCAAAGTAAAAAAAAAGAACATTGGAATTAATGCTTTTGGGACATGTATTCTGGAAGAATATCTGTATCATGGATTCTCCTGCTTCAATTGGAGTTCTAAATTGAGCAAAATAATTTCTGTTTTGTTTCTCTGCTAAAACTATGCTACTTTTGGAAGGATTCAATCTTTACACTATGTATGTATGTATGTATGTATGTATGTATGTATGTATGTACATACATACATACATACATACATACATACATACATATGTATATATATTCCAAAATAGTTTGGATAAACTAGTCACAAATCATACTTAAATTACAGATTTAATTTGTTGTGTGAATCCAACCAATTTACTACACTATGTCAAAGATAAACAAATAACATCATGACTTAATGAGATGTAAAACCAAAGTTTATGCCACTGCATCCCTGAGGCAGCTGAGAAAAGTCTTCTTGATCTTGTGAGTTTCCATAGATCTGTAATCTTTAAAAAAGGCTTAAAATATAAAATGGTAAAATCTGTTTTTCTTAAATATGTAGATGCACTAAACATAAACTAAGTCCAGTTACTGAGCTAGTTAGAAGAGAAACAAACGGACTTGTATCAGGAAAAATAACAGAAGATTGCAGAGACAGGCAGAGGAAATATTAAATCAAATGACATACCGTGTTTCCGCAAAAATAAGACAGGGTCTTATTTTCTTTTGCCCACTGAAACAAGCACTTGGCCTTATTTTCAGAGAGGTCTTATTATTTTTTTGAGGTGCAGGAGGCGGTGAGTTTGGTCACCTCATGGCTGCTGCTGTGTTGCAATATTTTCAGATTACTTTTAGGGAGTGGTGATGTTATTTCCTTGGAAAAAGTCACATTTTAAAATTTGTAAAAATAGATGAATATTGTGGACAATGCTGGACATTGCAACAGCTTGTGTGCCAATACCAAGTGTAGGAAATGAATCACTCCAATTTCCCATGCAGTGCTGTGTTGAGAAAGATTGAAATGCAAATACTTTCAAATTAATGCAGATACTATTACAGTTAGGCACCTGGATTAAAAGGTCCCCATCTTCTAACTTTGAGATTGGCTTTTATGATACTTGTAGCTTGTTAGGCAGTTGCTGCTCTCTTCAGATATGATGACTATTCCTGGCTGTCTGCCAGAAAACATTGCAAAAGTAGCTAGAGCATATTGGTGATACTTCCTCAGGCCCACAAGTGCTTTGCATTTCCTCACTATCTCTTCCA
Source organism: Thamnophis elegans (assembly GCF_009769535.1). Lineage (NCBI taxonomy): Eukaryota > Metazoa > Chordata > Lepidosauria > Squamata > Natricidae > Thamnophis > Thamnophis elegans. Next base: position 21,689,647 of record NC_045542.1, on the reverse strand, counting down.
ACAGAATACAACTTGAGTCTTAAGGAAACATTCAGACATGGAATTTGGCATGTTGGATGTGCAATTTTTCTGACTGTACTCTCATGCAATCATTGCATGATTTTCAAGAAAGGAAGCTACATCATACAATTCTTCTATAATGATTTTGTAGAATAATTAATGTATCAAATAAAACTTCTGAGAACTTTCTGGAGAATACATTTGCACAATGACAGGCAAAGGAAACAGAGATATTTTCTCATGTACTGTACAGTATTTGTTCCCTATGAATGTATCACATTCTCTTTACAGTATTTTTATGAATACTTACTGTGAGCACTAGAATTTTATGACAGTAAAAGAGTAGCTAAAATTTAACAACATATTCTGAAGATATAAACCACTGAATTTTACCTGTTAATATACTATACAGTTAATATATGGTACTAGAATATACTTAAAAACAAAAGCAACAAATTATGAAAGCATGTTCACACTAAAAGTCTATGGAGATTCTCAGTCATCCAGGTCATGGTTGTCCGAAAAGTGCTTTAGCAGTCAGAGTTGAAGAAGCTTCTTGGATGAGAAGCAAAATGTCTTCAAAGAAAACACAAAAAAGTCCAGTTGCCTCCTGAAAAAGCACCTTTGGAACACGTTCACACTAATTTGTACAGGAAAGTTTAAGCAAGTGTCAGAATTTGTCTGGACTCTGAAGCTAAGCAGGATTAGGTCATGACAGAGTTTTAGAGGTGAAAACTAAACTAAGTCAAACATTATTTCAAACCTGTTTTTAGTCCCAGGAAGCTTCAGGAAGGCCTGCTAGGCCCACAAGAGGGTATGGGTGTGTGTTGCACACATGCATGGGCGGAATCACACACATGTGCGGCGGAGGTGGGGAAGCGGGGGGGGGGCGTGCACACATGTGGCATTCATTTTCCCAAGCTAACATCTAGACAATGAGGTCTGTGTTCTGAATTTAGTAAATAATAAAGTCAGTCAGAATTATTCTGTAACTTATTAGAAAGAAAGAACCTGTAGTAACTGCATAGAAACATACTCAACTAGGCCCTTTCCAATATGGTTGCAGGAGTGAAAGCCCTCTGGATTCACTGGTGTTCTTATCCTATGTTAACCATGAGAATGGGAATGGTGGGATCTAATACTCACCTGATCTAAGGACCCAATTTCATATAAATGTAAACCCAATGCATTAACATCACTTGGAAAGCAATGTTATGGTCAAAACTATATATGACATTAACACTGATATTGATAATATGAAGGAACTGATCAGGGTTTTGCCTACAGCAGAGGTAGAAAAGAAATTTAGCCCTGTGCTCAGTGAGGACTTCTTGATATGAATACTGTATTACCTTCTGGTGAAGGATTTTCTTGAATAGAAAGAGGAAAGGATTAAATTCTTCATCTGTATCTGGGATTCTTGTAAATGATTAATGCCTTCCCTTTCCTGGATGATACTTCTGAATTAAACAGATCCTCCTCATATTTTAAAATGTGCATGTTCCATTGTTCCAAGTCTATTTTGGCCAGGCAGCCTTCACAAATGCAAATAAATATTTACCAAGTAAGTACTTCTTGATGCTGCAATTTTTGCGGGAAGGTTCTTACAAAATTTCATTCAAGAATGATTTCATCATCATTTAAGCAGAATCTGATGGCTTCCCAGTTCAGAACACTGCCAGCAGCTTGATGTAAACCTTATGCAAAGTTGCAAGGAAGAGAACAGCAGGCTTCTTCTAAGAAAAATAGGGATATATTTTCCTACTTCCTGCAAAAATAAGAGGCCCACTAAAGTATTTTACTGGAACCAGTAGCACTTTAGGGAATTTGCAGCAAGAGATAGGAAACCTGGGTGGGGGGAGAGCAGCCAGAATTCAGAAGCTCTGTGCGGCTTTTCCAATGCAATGAGGGTACTAGTTTCTTGTGGTTTATAAGGCAACAAGTATTTGGACTCATGGGCAATTTCCAACAATTCCCCATGTCTAAAGATGTATCTGCCAGAATTTTTTGTTCCCATTCATCAGCCTCAAAGAGAGGTGTTTTTTTCAAGAGCAGGAATCCATGATATCAATATAGTTTGCTAAAAATAAGCAAATGATCTAGCCAATTGTTTATGTCAAACCATTGCACCTATTTCTCAGTGGCTTGCCACTGATTTTGAACAGCATGATTTCTAGGGTTATAGAAAGGGTCTCAGTAGTTATAGGAAGCAAGCAGGTGGCCCATTCTTTCTCTCTCATCTAATCATGCATCCTGTGGCTAAAATGATTCTCCTAGTGCTCATTGTATGATGTTCTTTCTTAAATCTCTACAATAATTTCTTGCCGCCTTATGGATTGATCACAATCTAAATGCACAAGGATTCTGGTGCATGACACGAGGCCTTCATTAGATCATATTACAATAAGAAGAAGTTACAGGGGCAATAAATCTTGTTGAGAGTAATTGGAAACTTTACCAATATTTTGGATGACACTGCAGAAAAATAAGTCTTCTTTCAAATGGCCTTCAGACTATTCTTTTTGGGCCTGCCATCATAATTTGTTATTTGCCTGCAGTTTTTGTTCACTTATCATGTGTTTAAAAGAGCGTAAAAGATAAGAAACTGAACAGCTTGGAGTAGATTGGGAGATATCAGAACTTTGCAACATAAACATCTCTACATTTGTACAACAAAAATAAGCACAGATTAGTTTGGAAAAAAACCCCATTCTGATTACATTATTTATGCTATATTTATCCATTTTCAAATTCAGTTTTGAGAAATACTTTGTATAAATTCCTAAATACTGAATGTATGTATTAACAAGTAGTCCTTGACTTACAACCATTTCTTTAGTGATCATTTGAAGTTACAACTTTGAAAAAATGACTTATGGCCTGTTTTTACACCTATGACTATTACAGCATCCCCACGGTCACATGATCAAAATTCGGATGCTTGGAAACTGGCATCTACTTATGACAGTTGCGCTATCCCAGGGTCATGTGATCACCTTTTGCGACCTTCTGAAAAACAAAGTCAATGGGGAAGTCAGATTTATTTGATAGCTATATTACTTAACAACTGTGGCAAGAACGGCCATAAAACAGGGGCAAAACATGCTTAACAACTGTCTTGTTTAGCAACAGAAATCTTGGGCTTAATTGTTGTTGTAAGTCAAGGATACCTATATATTCTTATAGCAGAGTATTTCAATGCAGCAAAGTTGTAATTTTATAATTTGTCCTGATCGAGAAGTTGAAATCAAAGGAGACATTACTGCTCAGTACTAAGTACTTAGTACTCAGTACTAAGACAGTACTTATTCTTAATCTACTCTAAAGTCCCATGAAACTATTGGGGTTTTTTTTAGATGCCTCCTCTCTTATTGTAATATCCTGTCTAAGGGCCTTTCCCCACTGCTGAGTGAAAGAGTCCCCACCTGTTCTTGAGTCAGCAGAAACACCACAGTGGTGTGAATGCATTGTCCCCATTACAAATCCCATAGTCTCTGTTCCTATTCACTGCTGAATGATACTGTCCTGATTAAATACTTCTAGGGCATGTTAAACAAACTATTGGTTTAACACACTGTGCTGTGCTGCCACCTAACTCCACAACTGTTGGAAAACATCTACCAATCACTACAGTGATGGAGAATCAGGGCAAAGCTTCGTATTTTTGAGCTTTGTTTTCCCTTTCTCCAGATCTAAATGCTAAGTGCTGGGAAGTGACTCGAGTCTGGGTGGCAGCTGAATCTTACAAGTGTGAAGAGTCCCACAAATGATAATCCCAGGGATGTAGCATACAGTTGTTGAGGTAGGACACTGCACAAGGTGCCAGCAAAATGAGGAATCAGCAGTGTTTCCCTTTCTAGGCAAAGTGACAGTGAGCGATCCACCAGCTGAAGAAATGGCACTTGGGCAGCTTGGCTAAAAAGTATGGCTGACTTGCTCACTGAGCAGAGGAGGGGACACACGCTTCCTACATCCTCCATTCCTGGGACTCCTTTGGTAATTCACACAAATGTGCTGAATAGACCAGAAGCAGCTCTGGCCAACTCCCCCTCATTCCAGGGGGAAGAAGAAATAACCTGAATGTGATTTCACTCTGATACAACACTCTACTTGATGAATGGAGTGGCCTTTTTGTCTTAACAGTGGACAGGGTGGCAGAGGCCCAACTATTTAAACTCCATAGCACTAGTGGCACTACAGAGTTAAACCTCCTGCTTGTTAAACTCCCTGCTTTTAGTGGGACCTTCTGGTATCTGAAAAAAAAAATGGAATCGCTCTTCCCATCATAAACACACAAAGAGCAAAACAATGCACTTAGACCTTATTCTTAACTATCCTGTACAGAAGCATTCATGGAAACTGCCTTTGGTCACATTTGAAGAAATATTCTTTTTTTAAGCCTTCAAAACAGTTTTTTAATTCTTGGTGACTGCCTCAACTAGTCCCTGCAGTTTTTTAAAGCAAGATTTTCAGAAGTGGTTTCTCCTTGACTGCTTTCTATGGTTAAGAATGAGAGACTGGCCCAAAACTAGAATTCATAGTCTTCTTGTTTGCATTCTGGTGCCTTAACCACTAAACTGAATCAGCTCTAAGACAGGTATCAGAATCCTAAAAAAACATAACTGTTTCTTCTCTTGGTGAATAGTTTAAGAGGTTAATAAAATAAGCTTGAAAGCCAGTAGAAGTATGGAATTAAACAAGTACTGGTGGGTTGTAGTAGTTTAAATGCTGGACTGGCACTGGGGAGACCCAGTTTCTTTTTTTTAATTGAAAATTTAAAAAAAAGCTTTTACAAATATTTACCTCCCCTCCCCCACCCTCCCCACCCAAACCCACCCCATGGGAGACCCAGTTTCCAATCTACCTTCTACTACAGAAACTCCCTGGATGGGCCAATTACTCTCTTGCAGCCTAACTCTCTCCTCAGGGTAGTTGTTGGGGAAGGGGGGGGGGGAAATACTACATATGCCACACTGAGTTCTAAATGAAAATACAAATCTAACAAATTATCTATTTTATACTCAATTGCTAGCTGTTCAGATACTTATTGCACTTTCTCAGAAACCGTCAAGAGCTCTATCTGTTTTGTGAAGATACGGTAGTCTTGATTTAAATCAGATAAGTTCAGTAATCATCAACAGCCGTGGGAATGTGATTTGTCACTGTCATATGGTTATCACCATACTGAATGTTCTACAATAATTTATACAAGCTACCTTCAGAAAAAATTGAGTTTCCAGTCATGCAAAGCTGTGCAGGTACTGTATGTATGATAAGGATGTAAGGGTTATCGCAAGAATTATTGCAACAAAAATAAAACCAAAGTCTCAGATGCTCTGCAGAATATACATTTGTTGCTATTTTGTCACCTTTCTACTTCATTTATCTTATGTGATGACATGATTGGTTCTTCTTCAGAAAACCCTCCAATTTCTAGGAGTAACTTCTGGGGCTGGCAGTGGGCAGGTCAAATTCCTCCCATAGTCACCTGACTGCAATTCAGGCAATGGGGAACTGGCTTGCATTTGTAACTGGTTGTGGCATCCTGCAATCTCCATTCGAAGATCTCTGGAGTTTGGGTGAGGGAAGCCTAGCAAGCCACTTCGTTGCTGGGCCACGTAGCGCAATCCCAGAAACAGCTACCATTTTCCAAGGAACCACAATTCTTTGTGGCCATGCTGAAATAGCATCTGGTTCTTCAAGGTGGCTCCCACACCCCAGGAACAGTGAGGGATGATCTGGCTTGCCCTCCTTACCCAACGTGAGGTCCAGAACTCTAAAGGTGACCGTTCCCCACCTATGCGTGCTAGTCGTTCCCAACTCTAGGGGGGTGGTGCTCATCTCCGTTTCAAAGCCGAAGAGCCAGCCGAAGACATCTCCGTGGTCATGTAGCCGGCATGACTAAACGTCAAAGGCGCATGGAACGCTGTTACTTTCCCACCAAAGGTGGTTCCTTTTTTTTCTACTTGTATTTTTACGTGCTTTCGAAATGCTAGGTTGGCAGAAGCTGGGACAAGAAACAGGAGCTCCCTCCGTTATGCAGCACCACATCCCTAAGAGATCTTCAAAAGATCAGTGTGTAATACAGGGGGTGTAGGGGAAGCCCAAGCCCTGCAGGGACTTGATTTTGTGGGGGGCAGGGGGAGAGAAAAGAAATCCCAAGGGTTGTAGGCACTCTGAGGTGTGGAAAATGGAACATAGTGTGTCTCTGGGGATGGGTAAGGCTTAGGAGACCCAGGACAGGCAGGTCCGGGTCTTTGCTATGTCTCCCAGGTTCTTTCACATCTGAGGCACCCATGCTCCACTTAATGACCGTACAGGAGATGGATTTTGTTAAGCAAGGCTTAATGGCCATTAGGACATGCTATTTTAACAGGCAGGCTTCATTATAGTCACAGGTAGGGCACTATCTGTACTACAAACATAGCAGCTGGCAATAGCATCTCAAAAGTTACAGGACCGATGGAAAGGTGGCAAGGCCATTTTTTTTTTTTTTTAGTATTATTTATGAATCACAACACTTGTTTCCAGGAAAAAGAAAAACAGCTAGTGCTGTAGAAGTCCTGTACAGAGATCACAACCTTTTTAGTAATTTGGCCTACAGGTCTTTGAAGCACATTCTGTTCTCATTCATTTAACCCGAGGTCGGCATGGAAGGGCTATTTTTAGCTACAGTCTGTTAAGGTTTCCTTTATCAAGTAACTATTTCACTAAAAGGATCATTTACAAGTTGACTGCTACGCTATACATGAGCACCATACTGTAGAAAACATCCGCCTCCATGCTGGTACTGGGCCTCCCTAATTCATAGTGGATACACTTTCCCTGAAAGTGCCCTTTGCTCATATTGCAGAAAAATCAAAGTCCTCAAAACTCCTGGGGCTTTAATTGGTTATGCAAAAGTATCTGTATAACACAAAATCATCAACTCCATTTAAATGCTGCCTGTCTAATGATCACCACAAGGTAATTAAGAGGGTGGGGGGAACACTGTTACAGGAAAATAATCTGATCTGTAGATTTGGAAGTAATCGGAACTAACTTCCTTTCTCAAACAGGCAATTGTTTCTCTGTGGAAACAGATTTAACATTGACATAGTGAAAATACTGGATTCAGGGAGTAGCTGAACAGAATTTAGTCTTCAAGCATGCTTCCCAGTGCAGCTACATTGATTTCCTATAGCCTTTAAATATAATATTCTTTTAAGCCCTGATAGCCTTAAAGCATGTATGGAATGCCAATGGAACTTTAACTTTAACTCACTTTTAGCACAGATACAAACATGCATAAAGTGGAAAAATTCAATACTGTTAGTGGAGCAACTTTTACTAGAAGGAGCACAGGTTTTGCCCAGGGGGCATATAGGGGAAAAAAACAGTTTAGATGAAATCTTCATTGCTGTCTGTTGATTCTAGCTTTTCACCTCAACAGAGGTGCCATATTTCCCCAAATATGAGTCTATGGAATTTTCAAACTAAATGGTTCTCCATATCTTATCTGCTCCATTTTGCTGGGCTGATCATACAGACAATGAAGCACAGGGAGAGCAAAATATGGGGGATATAGATAGTCCTTGACTTACAACTACAATTAAACCCAACTTTTTTGCTGCTAAGCGACACAGTTATTAGATGAGTTTTGCTCCTTTCTAAACCTTTCTTGCCACAGCTGTTAAATGAATCACTGCAGTTAAATTAGTAGCAAGGTTGTTAAGTGAATCTGGCTTCCCGATTGACTTTGCTCATCAAAAGGTTGCAGAAGGTAATCACCTGACCCCGGGACACTGCGACCATCAAAAATATGATCCAATTGACATTTTGATCATCTAACCACGGGGATGCTGCAATGGCCGCTAAGCAGTGGTGAAATTCAACTTTTTTACTACCGGTTCTGTGGGCGTGGCTTGGTGGGCGTGGCAGGGGAAGGATATTGCAAAATCTCCATTCCCACCCCACTCTGGGGCCAGCCAGGTAGTATTTGCCAATTCTCTGAACTACTCAAAATTTCCACAGAACCTGCTGAATTTTACTGCCACTAAGTATGAAAAATGACCAAAAGTCATTTTTTTAAAAGTTGTAACTTCAAAAGACCACTAAATGAATGGTTGTAGGTTGAGGATTATCTGTTGAGGATTACCTGTAGCACGATTATTTTAAACAGATAAATGACAATTGTTGCTACTGATCTGCTTATAAATCACCACAGGTATCACTTAGCTATTTTAACTTCTTTTGCATCTTTTTGAAACATGACACAAGTTTAATTTTTGGATCAAAAGTAGTAGTTTAGTCCCTTAAGGATGGATTATTATTGCCTGAATTTTTTTCTATTATATTGTAGTCAAGCCACCAAGAAATGCATTTTTGAGAGTGTTGCTATACCTTTCAAACAAAAACCACAATGTCTTTTTTCATATCTCACTTACAAAGTCAGCCATGAATTTATTTCTTGGAAACAGGTCCTTTAGTCATAAGGGGGAAACCCACAAATAGTCTGTCAATATAAACCCAAGAAGGTGTTTTGTTATCAAAACCATGGACAATACCTTTCTTTTGAACCTTGTTATGACATATGCAATCAAGTAGTAATGAAAAGTGTTTCAGCCATTTCTTCAAAGGGAAGAAAGATTCAATGAAGGCAAAGAGATAGATTAAGCTGAATGTTTTGCCTACATGTCAAGAAAGGAAAGACATCATTGATGAGAAATAAATGAAAAAAAGAGTGTATACATTCATGCATAACCTTCGTGTTAGTTTAAACTAACTCCATTCACTATATAATTCCATACATTTATATCCTTGCAAACAGTGGTGGGTTTCAATTTTTTTAGAACTTCTTCTGTAGGTGTGGCCTGCTTTGTGGGAGTGGCTTGCCAGCCATGTGACTGGGTGGGAGTGGCTTGCCAGCCATGTGACTGGGTGGGAGTGGCTTGGTAGTCATGTGACTGGGCAATTTATAAAATGTGGTGAAACACTCTTGCTTAGCAACCAAAATGTTGGTTCAGAAACTCTGGCATTTGAAGCATGCAAGTCTTAAAGCTGTCATGTTACAAGACCCTTGCATCCCTAACCCTTTAGGGAAAAAACCCAGGGGTGTTCAAACTTGACAGCTTTAAGACTTGTGGACTTCAACTCCCAGAATTCCTCCTCCAGTCATGTTGGCTCAGGAACTCTGGCATTGAAGTGTGCAAGTCTTAAAGCTGTCAAGTTACAAGACCCTTGCACCCCTAACCCTTTAGAACCCCCCCCCCCGGGGTGTTCAAACTTGACAGCTTTAAGACTTGTGGACTTCAACTCCCAGAATTCCTCCTCTCGCTCTTCATCTTGATGATGTGCGGATGGGCAGGGAGAGGGAGCTGGAACCGGTTCTAAACGACACTGTAGATTTGTGGAACTTCTTCTATAGAAGAGGTTAGAACTGGCAGGAACCCACCCCTGGCCTATACCTAATTCAGATTGCCAGGTACTACCTGTTTCTGATTATACCAAAACCTACACAGGCACAAAAAGAAAAATGGAAAGTATGGGTAAAATCCAGGCTTACTGAAAAAAGGATCATACATTTGTTAGAATTAGGTTTCATTCATTTCTGCTGGTCAACTCAAACTAGGATTCTGTTGGATTTCACCTAAATCTTTCTTTCATTATTTTCAATCTGGCCTTAATTGCTTTCCAGTGATTATAAGTGCAAATCATTCTTGCCTCTAACACATCCATATACCACTTCATACAAAGCTTAAGAGAAAGTAGAATTACAACTGGAATTTTAGAGGCAAGTAGAATAAGGTCATTTTATGCTTTTCCTTCTTAAAAACAAAGACACTCTAGTATCAACTGGTGCATTACTAGGACTCTCCTCCTCTTTCCCTCCTGGCAACATTTATCACCTAATTTGCAACATGGCATACAAAGAAAGAGGAGAGAACTTGTACATATATACAGTTTCCAAACTTTTGCTTTTGAAAAGGAAATCTAAATTCCATCTAGAGTTCCCCTACTTTCTACAAATGAGGCTTTAAAAAATCTGGATAAAAACCAGCTTCTTCATGAGATTGTATATGGACTTTTCCTGTTCCTATACGAAAAGCTTGGGATTTGATGAATACTATGATATGAAGAAGGCAATGGTATATAAACATACGTTTTAATCATTAAAATATTTTAGAGACAAAACTAAGCCCACAATGGATTTAAATAATCCAAAACACATTAATAGCCTGGATATTTTTTTAAAAATTACAACACCAAAAAGAAAACAATCAGTAATAAAATCCAAGGCCAGTTACAGCTAAAATAATTTCCATTCAGTTGTCCAATCAACCAAAGTAGGACAAAGCAACTGAGAAAATTGACACTTTTCAATGCGTGTAGAGAAGAAGCCTTATAGCACCAATATGAGGTAACAGAAGAATCACTGTAAGAAATAAGCCAGTTCGGTGTAGTGGATAAGATGCTTGCCTAGAACAAGGAGACTGTGAGTTCTAGTCCTGGTGGCTTTGGATTAGTCCCTCTCTATCAGCTTAACTCACTTGACTTGTTGTCAGGAAATAGGAAAGAAAGAAATATTATGTGCATCTTCTTTCTTGAATTATTTATAAAGTGACAGAGGCAGCATAAAAATCTAATAAATAAAATAAGCAGATGCATAATGTCTGTGAGAGGCAGAATCAACTAACAGCCACATCTTGCTAAAAAGCCACAGTTGCCACAACTAACAACCACAGTTGCTAAAAAGCAAGTAAGAGAAGAAGGAACTTTGTGGCAAACCCCCCCCCAAAAAAAAAAAATCACAGGACTTGGGAAAGGAAGTACCACTTTCTGCAACAAATTCCAGAAATTTAGCAACCCTAAAAACCAGAGGAACTTTTGTCTGGACATAATTTGGTCAAAAGTTCAGTGGGATGTGGGACTTCAAATGCTTTAGCATTTTTGGTAAAAGACCATAAGTTGGATGGAGCAAAGCCATATTTTAGCCACTTCTGCTGATTATGGCATTCTTCAGAGCTGTCTGGTTGGGCAGGTATTTTGCAACAATATGTTGCAATAATTTTATTCCTTATTATGTCATTGTTATATTAGGGAAGTACTCATAGTTGCATTATCCAAGAATGTCCCAGTGTACTGTTTCTGTTTTGCTGTTTAATATGCACATAAAATGGTGGCAGATATTATATAGAACAGGGTTTTCCCAAACTGTGACCTCTACCTCTCTAGGGTGTGACAGACAGAGTCCAGGGGAGGTGTGAAGAACCTTTTACTTATACATTGGCACAATAAATCCACCTTTCTCAAAATTTCATTATATTGTTTTCATTGTTCATTTATGTTAATCTTGGTGTTTGTATTTTTAGGAGAGCTGTATACATTGAAATTACACTAAAGGGAGGCATGATGATAAACCATATAGAAAGCCCTGATCTAGAGTTTTGGCCATGAGTAAACTAGCGGTGCTCAAACCATTTTTTATTACTATAATCTAATAACAAAGAACCAATAGATACCTCTGAATGCTACCTATATTTGATGAAGGGCTGCATTAAATAATATGGACAAGATGAAGATTATTTTCTTCATTTTTTTCTATTTTTTGTATGCGTGGGTGGAAGGCATTGTATTCTCCCCCTAAAATACTGTAATAGGTTTACAGTTTACACTTGTTCCATAATCCATTGTTGTTCCTTGATTTCCAGGTTGCTGGTAAAGAACAGATAAATGGAAACACACTTGCTCAAAACGGGCAAGAAGCTATATGAATTTGAGTCTACCTGTGACAGAGCAACCTGCTTTATGTCAGGCTATTTCTAAAGAATGCCTGGGAGCTTCAGCCAATGCACAAAGCAAAAGCTGTGCTAACCAGTGCACAGTAATATCCTTTCTGTCTTGGCAAATCATTTTTGCTTCCATGCTGGCATTATACCATACACTGCCTTTGAACATTATAGAACCATACCAAACTGTATGTAATATCTTACATCACCTTCAAATGTTTTTAAGAGCTAAAATATTACATGGCAGTTTTGAGTTCATTTTTTTTCTTCCTAGCATTTTCCTGCAAGTGCAGGATCCACCTTTTTCAGATCCATTGGTTGCAACAAGAATTGATTGACCTAATGCCATAGACTAGGGAAAGCATGAGTGCCCAAAAGTCACCCAGTCAGCTTTCACACCTAAGGCAGCACTAGAACTTACAATCTCCTGGTTTCTAGCCTGGTGCCTTAACCGCTAGATGAAGAATAATATACTCACAAATGAATTTCCTATGAAGTGGAATGCTTCTAATACAGTGGCAGCAGTTTGGGTATCTCTATTAAGATGCATTCCCATGAGATCTCCCATTTTCAGTAAAAGCTCCAGGTCTTATGTTAACTTTGGCCTCAAAAATATGGAGTCTTCATTGATCTAACTTAAATACATTACAGACAATATACCGGTAGGACCTGTATTTGCTCCCACAAAAACTCCTATGCAGCCTCCAGAGCCATCTGACTCAACCCCTGTGAAATGAAAGTGTTCCACTACTTCCTCTTGTTAATATTCTAGAATATTAACCTGTTAAAATTAATAATTTGTTGCCAACTTTTTGTAAAATACCCTTCACTTGTCATTTCCCCAGATCACTATTTTTTCTTCTGATGTCTAATTCTTTCTAAATTCAGGAAAGCTAGGTATTGCTTCCAAGACTATCAGACTTGAGCTACAGGAATTCCATGGAACTACTGTATGGTAGCAGTATCTGCCTTTTTCCTGTGCTGCCACAGAAATATGATGCTGTCCAAGTATTTGTTGACCAGACCTGGAGGTCCCAGTTTTTTGAAAAAGAATGCTCAAAGTTTAGGAAGCAAGACTCTGTATTTTGAGCCCAATAATTCTCTGCCCTCCAGAAATCTATATCTGTAGCTGAAACAAAACAAGATAGAGAGGGACTGATTTGAAGTGAATTTGTGGAGATTACATACACACACACACACCAAAAGTTAATTTTCAATTTATATTCTCAAGATTATCCAGAATAACAATGGTAACAATCACACTTGTCACTAAGTAAATAGTGCGGATTTTAGGAAATAAATACAAATGTAATTTAGAAGTGATTTACAGAATGTTACATTGACTTGAACAATATATACAATATTTGTGTTTCAGAAGCTATAATTAAAGCAAAAATCCTTGATAGCGCAATAGTTGTTTTTTTAAAAAAATCATTACTATTTTTACCATAGTCATAACCTGAAGACTTCGTCAGCCAAACTAGGAAGTCTACATAGACCTCATGAACAAGAAGTCTGCTTTGGGCTCAGCCCTCCTTTCTCCAGACTGCATTTTCTGTTGCAGTCTAATAGGATCAACAATATATTGTCTTGCCCCTGTGCCATCACACTCAAAGTATCTGGAAGTCCTACAAATGAATAGAAGTGTTTCAGAACTCTAAACTGCTTATTGATTCATTACAGCCCTTCTATCTGAATAAAACTGATTTTTCTCTTTCCTCAGCTAATCATAATCCTGAAAATAAGCAAACCTTTTTTTGTTCTCCTGAGCTAAAACTTTCTTAATCACGAAGCTAAAAAGTTAAGCAGGCACATGTGGCTTTGAAATCAGTACTGCTACAAAGACACATTTCCCTGTAGGACTAGAATATGCAACCTGTGTCTCAGCAACAATTGGTGGTCTCAACAAATACTGCAGGAAGTTCCTGGTATGTTAGAAAAATGTTCCAATGTTAGAAAAAATAATAATAATGAAATTGCACCAAGCTTACAAGATTGGTGATGTTCTCACCTAAAATCCTATGGTGTTTGGAATTTTTTACTTCAAATTTTATAAGATTTCAGGTAATAGCCATAATTTTGTAGGTCAATGATGCAAGTGTGTGATGGTTCCCAGGGGTGCCGTATTGTTGACTCTTGGCTTATTTGGTATTCGTCAAATTTTTTGATACTGCATAATAGTCTCTATAAAGAAAATAGGTGGGGATAGTTTACCTACATTAGCAGGAGAGTGTGAGGCATCCTATTAAATGAGAGAAAGAGAGACAGGCAGACAGATTGAGTGAACAAGTGCCTGGAAACCTGAATCTGGAATTTTTATAATATATTTTCAAGAAAGATGCCCAAACTACTAACTCTTCCCAAATCTCCTGTGTAAAGAAGAGAAGGGAGCACATTTACTCACATTCTTTCATCATGCCTATGTCAACGCAACGCTTCAGCCGGCAAGCTTGGCAGTGTCTCCGGTTATCTTTGGTAATTTTACAGTCACCATTGAAGGGACATGTGAACATTGCTTTTCTTTTCATGCTCCTCCTGAAAAAAAAAAACACAACAGAAAATGCATCAAATTGGCTTACTCCTTGATAGGGTAAGTCATAATTTATAGTTTCTGCACAGATATTGCTCTGAAAATAAATAGTATGGAAGATTGGCATGTAAAGTGAGCTGTCAATTAAAAGGCACTACGCATAACTTACCACCAAGCATAGGAGAAATTTCTCAAACACAACTACGGTTATGTTTCTAAGAAATATGGGTATTTTTAAAATGTGCTCTGTTATTATACTTGGAAGACACTAACAATTTGCCTGTCTTCATGGTTTTTTCTCCCCCAACAATCATTTAATATTTTATGGACTACATGCAGAAAAGCAATTTCTTGTCAAAGCGAAATATCCTGTACAATAAACGGGAACATATTAGCCATAGTTTGGATGCCTAAAACAGCCATCTTTAAATATAGAAATCAGAATTTAGATCAGAATTCAATGGAAGCCAGCAATATATACAACCACCTCAAATCACTTGTGATAATATGGTTTTTTTTATAAGCTTTCAGTCAATTAACTTGCTTTCTAGACACATGAAATGGATTCAGAATGCAAGTACATTGGAGGATGTATCAGTTCACAAAAACATAAGCAGAAATTTTGGGAAACATCAATCACAACATTTAGATTTCAAACTTGTCAGAAATTAATGCAGAATAAAACGGGTTAATGTAACACATATCACATCCGATTTGTATTTTTGAAAGTTTGTCCTGGCAATATACCCATTCAGAGTTTAATGGTAAACTTGCCTGCTCCATCAGAGAACCTGTGAATTAATATATGCTCACTAATAGCAATAGCAATAGCAGTAGACTTATATACCGCTTCATAGGGCTTTCAGCCCTCTCTAAGCGGTTTTACAGAGAGTCAGCATATTGCCCCCAACAATCTGGGTCCTCATTTTACCCACCTTGGAAGGAGTATGGAAGGGAATGATACAAACATGTCTCTTTCCTAAAATAAATCAATAGAAAATGTGTTCTATAAAGAGCTGGGAAACTAAGTAAATGTTGTTTGCACTTGGAATGAAGCTGCCTAATGTTTAACATTATTTAAATGACTAGTTAGACTCTTGTTATATCAAATCATTTGGAGATGACCTTACAGATCTCTTGGCCAAAGAAATTCAGAAAACCAACCAGAAGACCACCAGACAGTAATCAGAAGCTTTTCCTAAGTCCCAACAGTGAATCACCATGTAACCCTGGAAACCTGAAATTCTCCTTCACTCTTTTAAGAAACCATCATGCCTCAACTGTTGTTGAATTTCCTTTTCCCTCTTTGGCTCCAAAGCATAGTTGAATGAGCTGGCACTCAAACCATTACCTGTTTTTGGAACACGTTTCTCTTCATCTTTACAAGGCCATGTTCAATGTTGGTCAAATGAACAATGTGAAATGTGCTAGGCTGGAACTGTGTGCCACCCCGTTCAACTTGTGAATAGCAATAGGTGTAGGAAGCTGATTCAATTCTAATGCTTTTCAGTACATAGCAGAAATGGAACCTGAATGTGTTCTTTGAGAACATCTTTTTTTGTTAAAATGTTATACTCTATGCTACATAATGACAATAAAATTACATGTTGCACACAGGCAAAGAAGCCATTCTCACCACCGTTACGTAAGAAGAGCACATAAATTGTCTGGCATTATGCACCACAAATATATTTTTATCTCACTCTTTCTCTCAAAACCCTTCTCTTGTATTTTAAACAAACTAAATATATCTCTATAGCCATGTTATACAATATATTATTAATGTTTAGGTCCTTTTACATAAGAATGGGAAAATATGGTCAATTAAGGATATAAGCTAAATTTCTGAGCACAATCTGTAGCTCCAGTTGGCAAAATATTTGTTCAGCTACAGAGGTGAGTTTTTCAGATCACTGTTTAACAATGGATAACCTTCTACCCTTACACTGTAATATCATGTTTTCCCAACCATAAAAGCATGCCATAACCATTTCCGTTCTTTTCTTATTAGTTTCCAAAAAACCCCTCAGAGGTTTTATATGTATAGATATAAAATAATACTTTTTATAGAACTGATTTTAATTTGAAATTGTGTCACAAAAGGTAGTTTTTCTTTGACAGCCCCAAATTGGAATTCCAGATTTCTCAGTGATCTTGAACAACTTGTTTACTTCTTACTTGCTTCTAATAAACATCTACAAACAACTACAAGTGTAATATTTTATAAAAAATTAGTTGTCTTCTAGTGTTAGGAGGAGATTAAAAAATGCCATTTAAGCGACATGGTGGCACAGGGGTTAGAATGCAGTACTGAAGGCTACTTCTGCTGACTGCTGGCTGCCTACCACTTGGCAATTCAAATTTCACCAGGCTCAAGTTTGACTCAGCCTTCCATCCTTCCGAGGTGGGTACAATGAGGACCTAGATTGCTGGGGGCAATAAACTGTCTCTGTAGACAGGTAAAGAGAGGGCTGTAAAGCACTGTGGAGCGGTATATAAGTCTAAATGCTATTGCTATTACTTCTCATAACAATCTATAATAATTGTTTTTTGTTACTGCTGAACACAATTCTGACCTTTGTAGGTATTGGCACATTCCAATATCTCAGCATCTTTTTCCAAGGCCTACATTGCTACTGTGCAAATTCCTTGTCTATGGCACTTTCAGCTGTCGAGAGTAGTGTCATCAGCATAGTGCAGTTTACAGGTATTCCATGTTTAGCAACCATGATCAGGACAGCAACTCGGTTATTAAGTAAAGCAGTTGCTAAGTGAAATTGCAATTGGGCTTACAATCTTATTTCAGCTTTCCTTTGCTTTATAGTCTGCAAAGGTTGTAAATGCGAGGACTGGTTGCAAAGTTACTTTTTCATCATCGTCGTAACTGCACATGGTCACTGTCTGAGGACTACCTGTATTAATACTTTTTCCTTTAATTTTAGAATCATGCCATCGTCTTCTACTCCAGCCTCTCTCAATTCAAGGATGAGTAAATAGAGAGAGAACAGACAGCCTTGTTTCTCATGTTCCCCTGGAGCCAGTTTATAATAATGTCTCTTGCTTCTCAGTCTTCTCTAAGTTCAAGTTGAGTATCTGGCATCCCTTTTGTTTTAATCTGCATTCAATAATCTTAATCATTACTTTGCCAGCACATGCAATTAAAAATATTCCTATTAGTTTGCATATTTAAGACTCCATTCTTTGGTAATGCTATATGGACTGACGTATCCGCTAATTTGTTCTCTATCTTTGTTAGCATAATTTAATTAAAACCTTTGCTGATTCTTCCTCTCTTGCTTCCCATATTTCTATAAGTATTACATCCATTTCTGTCACTTTACGACTTGGTAATGACTACAGTGCTTGAATTAAAAGCTTATTTCTCTTGTTGTCTAGTATTATAATTCTGTTGCTTCTGGCTGTTTGTGAACCGAGAAACATTATTTCAGAAGATTGGTCTATGAATAACTGTTTCCCCAACTTTCTGTACACTTAGATTTGTGTCACTAGTGATGACCTTCTTGTCCTACCTTCTTGTTTCATGTTGGGTACTTTTCCTTCAATTTTCCAAACATCAGGATCTTCTCCAATGACTACTATCTCCTTATTGCAGTATATATCTAAGATATTTAAGGTTTACACCCTTAACTTCAAGTAGCATCTAATGTTTTGTTAAGAATTTCAGAATCATAAATGAAATTTTATATATCACCTATCAAATATCGTCACCTCCTTTTCCTGAGTCACCACAGTCAGCCACATAGTTCCTAGTACCACCTTAGCTTAAGCACCTTGTCTAATGTCACCTTGACCTTAGATAAGTTTACCTCACCATTACTTCACCCTTATATATTCTCTGCTTTAGTGAAATTCTTGCTTTGTTTAACATTCAGCTGTATGTCATTAGAATCCACTCTTAAAAATTACATTTATATTTTTCTTTTGCCAAACCAAAAAGGGCCCATCCTTACTAAAAGAGAGAATGCTGAACATAGGGTTAGGGAAGGAGAAGCTAAAGAGACAATCTAGATCCGGAATGGCAAACCTATGGCACGCATGCCTCAGGTGGCACACGGAGCCATTTGTCAGGGCATGAGAGGCGCATGCGCGTGCTGGCCAGCTGACTTCAGCCTTTTTTTGAGGCATTTTTCGCCTTCCCCAGGCTCCAGAGACTTTATAGGAGCCTGGGAAGGGCGAAAACAGCTTCCCCCACCCCCTACAGGACCTCCAGAGGCTTCAGGAGTTTCCCTGGAGCCTTCAGAGCGCAAAAAACCGACCCTATGGGCAAACCGGAAGTTCAGGAACGGACTTCTGGTTTGCTCGTAGGCCCGGTTTTAGCCCTCCAGAACAAACCGGAAGTCACCTGAAGGCTGCAGAGGACTAAAAATGGCCCTACTTCCGGTTTGCTCGTAGGGTTGTTTTTTGCCCTCCAGAGCCTTCAGGGAAGCCTCCCGAAGGCCCCTGAAGGCTCTGGAGGGCTAAACCATCCCTACGAGCAAATTGGAAGTCTGTTCCTAAATTTCCGGTTTGCCCGTAGGGCCGCTTTTTTGCACTCCGGAGGCTTCAGGGAAGTTTGTGAAGCCTCCGGAGGGCCTCTAGGCTTTTCTGCCCTCTCCAGGCTCCTATAAAGCCTCTGGAGCCCGGGGAGGGTGAAAAAAGCATGCAAAAATGGGGGTCGGGCTGGTCATGCGCACTGGGGGTCACACATTGCATTATGGGTGTGGCACACCCGCGCACAATCTCCCTGCGCTCCCCCTGCTTTTGACACACGAGCCAAAAAAAAGGTTCGCCATCACTGATCTAGCTAATCATTTGTACTGATGAATGATGGAGGAGAAAGAGGAACTGTGGCATTTTAGGCCTCTTCCTGAGAATGACAAGCAATCCATATGCTTAGAACACAGTAAAACATCTCACTAGCATAGCAGAATGAGTACAATGAGAGGAAAATTTTCTACTTTATTTTAAACTCAGAAATGTTACCACCACAGTGTCAATTTTCTTTTTAAAAATGTGATTGATTTGATATGAGACTAATCTGATATAAAAACAAGTTAGCCTAGTACCCTGACCTTATCGTCAATCACAAGAGATGCCAAGGGTTATCAGAATGAAAGAGGGAATCTAATAAAACCTGTCCAAAGATGAAAAGGATTTTAACTATTTCCCAATACAGCAGAAACCACAAACTGCCTCAGTATCAGTTTATGGGATATCTAAAGGATTTGTTACGAAGGACCTGATGTTATAGAGCAAAGTTCTGGTTTAAAATTCACATGCCAGAGCAGCAATTAGTCTTCTCTGCTAAGATATGCATTTCTTATAGTCCTTGACAAATAGGACGAAGGTCAAGGTAATTGGCTATCATTTTTAAACCCATGCTCAGGAGGGGAAAATGTCCAGAGGGTAGGCAGGCCCTTGGCAGGCATCTTGTTTTTAACATCCTCTTTTAAGTATCAGGGTACTATTACTGTTGCTTTGAAACAGCCTATTGCAAGTTTCCATCAAAATATGCCTTGCAAGTTTCCATCAAGATAATTATCTTTTACTTCAAGGTCACTTATTGTTTCTGATATATCCAGGCTTCCATTACTGACGCCACTGATGCTCATCTCAGCCACAGCAATTTGTACTTTCCTTTAGTGCGTATTTTTGGAAATTTGGCTGCGATTGCTCTGCCATGTTTATGAGCCAGAACTAAATTTTCAAGACAGCGTAGCAGTTATATGACTACCCCTTATCCTCTCTTTCTGATACCTCTGCTACACAGGTAGTCCTCAGCTTGTGACCACAATTGAGCCCAAAATTTCTGCCGCTAAGCAAGACAGTGAGTTTTGCTCCATTTTATCACTTTGCCTGCCACAGCTGTAAATCACTGCAGTTGTTAAGTTAGTAATACAGTTGTTAAGTGAATCTGGCTCCCCCATTGTCAGAAAGTTACAAAAGGTGATCACATGACCCTGGGATACGGCAAACATCGTAACTACATGTCAGTTGCCAAATTCTGATCACAAGACCGGGGAGAGGCTGCAATGGTTGTAAGTGTGAAAAATGGCGGTAAGTCACTTTTTTCAGTGCCATTGCAACTTTGGTCACTAAACAAATGGTTGTAAATTGTAATGTTGCACTGTTTGCTTCCCCAAATCACCAGCTAACAAAAACGTTAGTCCCAATAATATCACACTGTAGCTTGAATTATGCTATCTATTAAACAGGAAGAATTTTTTTAAAAAAATAACAATATGTTCACAATAATTTTGTTTCAATGGAACTCATTTATCTATCCCTCAGGTGAAGGAGAAGGTTGACTACATAAGACCTAGCATCTCTTATTCCTAACATGGGAATTAAGATTAGTTATCTAATTCAAAACATGCCTAATATCTGATTTAACATTTTAAAATATAGCAAAAATCTGCAAGCACAAATATTCAGACATTTAAGGTTTTCTCTCACTTCCTTTTATATAATTCATTCATTCATTCATTATTTTGTTTACTGTTTTAACCTACTCTACTCATTGTCTTCAGTTTTTTAATAATCTATTTTCAATATCTTTCATCCTCTTTCATATCATGCCACCTAATAGTCTGAGGACAATATTAATCCTATTATAGATGGTGAGTGTCAGATACATTTATTTCCCATCACTATTTCAGGAATGTCTGCCTAAACCAACATTGCATGTGGCCAGCTCCCAGGCGGGAAATGAAGACAGACCAGACACTTGGCTTGCCAGGGGCATCTGCCATATAGTTCCTAAGTGGCAATTCAGAAAATCCGGAAAAAGCATTATACGGTATGTGCAGGATTACCAACAAGGAACTGTAGTTTGGTGCACAATAATGATGCTAGTGGAAATCAAGAGACAATTGGTCCAAAGGAACTCTTTAGTTATTTGTTTGTTTGCATTCCACTTATATTATTTTTACAAATAACTAAAGATGGCAAACCTATTACAACATTCCTTGTCCTGAGGAGGGACTTCAACCCATGGTCTCCTACTTTCTAGGATGGTGCCTTGCCCGCCAGATCAAAGTAGAATAATGGTAAGGTAAAGAAAACAAGTAAAACTGCCATGACAAGCTCTTAAATCTTTAAAATTAGGAGAGATAACAATTACATGGAAAGCTGCGCAAAGGTTCTCCTGAGCAGCGGAAAGAAAATTGCCACTATTTAGAGTTGCTGCTTCGCAACAGCTTTAAGAATTCAGCATACAAAAGCTTGGCTCTTGGTCACCTGTTTTGTGGTACACTAGACACTACTAGTGATACATCTTCAGTTTTTATTTGAGAAAAGCACTGATTCTTAGCTGCCATAATTTGAAGAAACAATGAGCTACAAACGTGAAGGTATTCCTGAATCAAATAAGTAGTTATGATTTTTAGAATACCTCTTAAAAAGAATTATTTCAATTACATTCTGGTAACATGTTAAGAGGGAATGAAGCACTCATTACCTTTCCAAGTATCTATCTCTATTCTCAGCTAATGGGTCATTAACAGGAGAAAAAAACTTAATCTAATGTGTTTTATGTCTAGGATAGAGTGTGCATGATTGATTAGCCAAGGGCACTGTGTGGAAATGCACCTCTGACAGACAAGTTACTCTCTTAAGCAATTGCGACTGAAGAAAATGTTGCTGTTCTAGTTAGTCGAGTGAACTGTAACCTGACTGGAAAACTGGCTCTGATATCTATGGTACACAGAACATTTTATCTAATTCTCTATTTTGCAAAGTTAATAGGTTTCCTACAAAAATATTGAAATAACAAGAACAGATTAAGAAAAAACTGACTTTCAGAATTCCAATTTAATGTTTATGTAAATCCCTTAATGATACTATTCCTACCTTCCAGTTTTAGTCTTAGATCCATGGGAGATTTCCCTTCGTTAGGCATGTTTTGCTTTTGATGTATAGTATTACTCATCCACCTTAATCCAATGCTTCCCGGAACAAACTCAAATGTCATAACTATACAAAGTACTCTATGAGAACTAAGCATTTCATGCATGAAAGATCCTAAGCTGATGAATATTTTGAAACACTCTTGGCTAGTGTATATGCAATGCTAATTAGAAGACTAGAAGACCTCCAAGGTCCCTTCCAACTCTGTTATTCAATACTAATTTCCTCTTAACCAGAGTTAAATTAAGTGGTGAAAGTTAACCACTTTCTTATTTCCTCTTCCCGGTATTGTACTGACATTTATTGACAGTGATTTGGAAGCAAGTAAGAATTGTATAGGGATGGAAACAACCCCATGAACAAGAAAAAATATTAGTTCCTATATGAATCAAATGAAAATATCCCCAAATGACAGTTAGTCCTATTGAGGCCAGTTATCTATTTCACTACAAAACGGACTGTACTTCCACAATCTGCAAAAGGAAGAAACGGTTTAAATTATTTAACTCTAAACAATTTCACCTTTTACAACAGTCCTGCTTCTGTTTATCCTATACCAAACAGATCCCAATTCCTACTTCCAGTTTTGCTCCTCCATATTTCTATGGATGCCTAACAGAATTTACATTCTCCGTTCTGTTCAATACAAAACATGATTCAAACATTCCCATTATGCCAACTTATTCTAGTGACAGCAAATTTTATATCTATGAAATATTATAGAGTAAGTTCAGTTTGAGGTTCCAATCAAATCGTTTACTATCTACAAACTAGCCACCATATTGCAAGCAAAACCATTAATATGCTCCTTTCCTTCCTTACATATAAATATGTCAGTTGAGTTCCTTTAAAGATGCTTTCCAGATAGTATTTGCATTTTTAAAACAGAGTAAGATAAATAATCTTTTTTTGATCAGTTTTTGATGGTAAGAAGAAACTGCTGGTCCAATAATAAACCATGGACCAAAATGTCTTAGTTAAAGTGAAGAACCGCATACCTAAAAAATCCTTTGCATCCTTCACAGGTCATAGCATTAAAATGAAAGCCGGTAGCTTTGTCTCCACAAACACCACAGATCCGCGGAATGTTCCTGTCAAAGTCGGCGGCTGTATCAGTAAAGGTTGGACACGGCGCCATCGGCTCCATTTCTATGATAGAGAAAATGAAAAAGTTACCAACTTCATCATAGTAATTTCTGAGTAAATATATTCAAAGTAAATATACTGAGTAATATAGTGAGTTGAACCATAAGGAAGGCTGAGTGCCAAAGAATTGAGGCCTTTGAACTATGGTGCTGGAGAAGATTCCTGTGAGTCCCTTGGACTGCAAGACAATCAAACTGGTCAGTCCTAGAGGAGATCTGACTGCTTTCTAGAAGTCCAGATCCTGAAGATGAAACTCAAATATTTTGGCCACCTAATGAGAAGGAAGGATTCACTGGAGAAGAGCCTAATGCTGGGAAAGATTGAGGGCAAAAGAAGATGGGAACACCAGAGAATGAGGTCGCTGGATGGAGTCACCGAAGCAGTCGGCGTGAGCTTATATGGACTTTGGAGGATGGAAGAGGACAGCAAGGCCTGAAGGAACATTGTCCATGGGTCACGATGGGTCAGGCATGACTTTGCAACTAACAACAACAATATAATGAGAGCACAAATAGAATATATAAAAGCCAGCAACAAGTTCCCTTATCCCATTATCAGTCTGGTTGTGAATATTTCCCTGAGCATAGTAACATGTTTCATTCAAAATGTACAGGTCTTGACAAATATATTCTAGACTTTCAGAGTGCTAAAAACAGATCCTTCAACAAGTTATATTTTGTCTGTTCATCTTAATATAAATGGCTGCATTACAGGAAGTAAATATTTGCAGTACCAGTGTATTTCTACATACCTTTTCAAGAGAAAACATCAAGGTATAGTTCCAGTATTTGTACCAAATTTGGGGGAAGGGGGTGTTTCAAAAAAGAGTAAAAATAATTTCTTTTGCATACTGTGAGAGTTCACATTAAAAAGGAAACAAAATAGCAAAGAAAGGGAATTGTCTTCTAATTCTCACTTTACAGGGAGGAGAACTACATATATGCTTCTCTTATTAATCTTCATATCATACATTGTATGACAGTAACAAGTAACCAACAGTTTATTCCTTCAAATAATTCCTGTTGGACTAGAAGACCTCCAAGGTCCCTTCAAATTCTGTTATTCTATGCTATGTTCTTTTATAATCTCACTAGAAGTAGAATATTCTCAAAGAATGTTAAAAATTGAAAGCCAAGAATTCAGAGGTTAGTTATTGAAAATCTCTTATGGTCTGCTTCTATGTAAAAAATAATTGAAGCTGTTCTGCAACACGTACATAACATGTGCATGTATGAACTCAGCTTAAAAAAAGGTCTGAAATTGAAGCGATTGGCTTCAAACAACAGGTATTAGGGGCAGATCGATATATTAATTACCTTGCAATTCTCTATGTTAAGAGCAGATGAAATTCCCTGTGTCCATACTTATTTATTTTTGCAGCTTATGCCTTCATATGTTATTTTCTCTTAATTCTGGTATTGAGGCTCATGGGTGGAAAATATGTTTTTCAAAGAGACTGAGAAACTGGTTTAATGTATTTTGATCTAAATAGCCTGCGTTTTAGAACATGATGAGAAGAGACGTTTTTTAAGAAAGGATTTGCCCTTTTACCTGTACTTCGGGCCAAAGAGAAGAAGTTAGTTTTACTTTTCATTTTCCTCAAAGCTATATAAAATGGGTTGGGAAAAGCGCACTCTCTATTCTCATTCTTTTCTTGCTAGCCCTCTCTTACTTTCTCATTGCCACTTCAGGGTAGCTAATTTATTTGAAATAGATGCTTATTTAGATTTGTTTAAAAATAAAAAGAGGTTGCTGCACAAATTTCTCTTTTTCATTTATTGGAAACTCTGACCTTTAAGTGTGGGAAGCACTGGCTGTCCAAATAGAAAGTGTTCTCATTAGTGATTACTATTAACTGCATGTTTAAATTTGTACTAACCAGTTACGAGTTGTTACTCTTTGTCATTACCAATTAAAATCTCATGTACACCAGAAATAACATTCAGACAAGCAATTAATGTATGTCATATTGCTTTTCATGAATGAAAATCTCATAATGTTTTGCTCACAGAAAGATCAAGAAGGGGATCTTCTGGAAATTTGCTTTTATTACTGCCTACATTATATTCAGCACAAAGGTGGAACTGTCATTTGGAACATTAGTTTATTAACTGGATAAAATGATTTAAGAGAGCAATGTCACTATTTAAAATCTCTTATTTTAATGAAAGATAAGCATTTAAGTTTAAATGTCATTTGGCCTGGCTATAAAACACTTAGAAAGTTGAAGAGCCTGAAATATTTTCTCATGTACCAAAACAGTTCCTACCAATGTTACCTCTCTGGAAACCATTATTATCAACTGAAATCTTAGTTTATAACTTAGGATGGAGAAGTTAGCTTTATTTATTTAGTTATCAAATTTATATGGCCATCCATCACACAAGTGACTCTGGGCGGCATACAACAAAACACACAAATACACATAGACATAGAAAAACACTCAGACGAAACAGAGCCCCCTCAAGATCTCACAGGTTCCCTGAGACCTCCAAGCCTGATGACAAAGCCAGGTCCTGAGGAATTTCCTGAATTGAGCTGACCTCACTTTGGGGTCAGAGAAATGTTCCATAAGGTGGGCACCATAGCAGAGAAGGCTGCTTCCTTGACCTCCAAAGCGTAGCTTCCTGATAGACAACACTTTTGCTAGAGTTCAGCTGAAGCCTGTAGTTTCCCATCTAGACCCCCACAGCTTTCAGATACTAAGATAAGTTTTCCACAGCACCCCTTAATTTGCCAGAGACAGAGATGTATAATTGGGTGTTATCTGCCTATTGATAATATCTTAACCCCATGGTAAAGGATAAGCTCACCCAGTTGCCTCATGTACATGTTGAAAAGGAGCAGAGAGAGCATTGAAATCTGTGGCACCCCACACAGTATGGGCCAGGTCAGGGGCAGAATCCCCCCCCCGCCCTCCAATCATCATTCATTAGAATGAATCTTGGAGAAAGGAAGTGAACTAGCAGAAAATAGTGGTGCCCATCCTCAATCCCCTGAACTAATCTGGAAAGATACCATAGTTGATGATATTGAAAGCTGCAGAGAAGTCAACTCAGTGTCAGGCCTGCAGCGGTTCCTTTAAGAATCTTTGGCCTGCCACACTCTTATTAAGGGGGGGGAGATTTAGCAAGGGGTAGAATGTGTTGTTTTCAAAATAAAAAATTCCTTCTTAGAAGCTCAAGGTCATCTTTTGTCTCCCAAACCTTTACACCTGACCGGAAGCAGTTAGGCGTAGACGCCAGCGTGGAAGAAGAAGATTGGACCATGTGATGGACTGTGGGTGTGGGGACAAGATCATGAACTTTTAACTGGGTGGGATTCTGATGTAACTTCCAGAGTTGGAATCCCACAGCACGATGCCAACATGCCTGTCTTATTAAATTAGAACTTAAGCATAGTTTTGCCTTCGACTCTGATTTAATTCTGCATGATAATTGGAACGCTGACACTCAAGCAAGGAGTAGTGCACAACCCCCATCCCGCTCTACCAGAGATCATCTAAAAGCATGACCAATGCTGTTTCTGACCAAACCCAGGTTCATTCAAGGTCCTCTGAAGCTGCAAACATCTCCCAGCTATCTTCCCTAGAGGTGTGGTAAGATGCTCTTAATATTTAATATTTTAGTAACTCAGACTTGATTGATTTTTTCTTAATATTGAAACTGAGCAGAGAATAATATCTATGAAAAGAATATACACAGAGACTGAGGGGACAGGTGGTTCAACATGTTTGTAAAGAACTTGAACAGAGCCATGGAAGACTGTTAGTCAAATTAAGAATAACTGATTCTCTACAACATTGGAAAAATTATTAATTTAATAAAATTAATCATTTCAGCTGATATCAGCCAGCCCAATGTTCAAGTTTTCAATACACTAAGCATTAGTGCAATGCTAGAATCATTATTCAACATTGTTCTGTACAGCAAGGTTTATAGCATGCAGCCCTGGAAAGCTAGCAATGTGGCCCCACAACATTGTAAACTTTTAACATTTGATTTATATCAACTATTTTATATGTGGCCCAAGACAATTCTTCTTCATTCAATGTGGCCCACAGCAAGCCAAAAGGCTGGTCACCCATGTTTTACAGCTTATTCTAGCTCAAGGGCTCAGATTATCTTTGTTAGCCTGGCATACCACCCATCTGTTGGGATTAGAGAATTCTAAATCAGGAGAGCTGAAGGCAGCCACTTTACTACATATGCTGTAACCATTGCATTATTGCTGAAACCTTCAGGAACATATAGGCTCTTATTCAAAAGGAGAAGAGGTTAACTTCACCCTCCCTGCCACTGGTCTCCATGTGCAGAGTGACTCTGCAGTGGACAGCCTTCTGTTTTCATGGAAAGTCTTTGGTGCAAGTTAGGACCCGTGAAAATCCATGATGCTACATTATGATAGACTAAGGAATCCTCTGCTGAAAACTATCCTTTGTGTGGAGGAAAAACCATCATAGTTGTGGTTCATTATCTCTCCTTAGATGAAAGACTGTCTTCTTTATCACATCAGAGGAGGGCATTCACTGAGAGAAAGAGAAATGATCAATAAGCATTTTCTGTGGATGAAGCTAGGCTTCGCAATCCTTGTCTTCATCAACCTCTCCATTCCCCCCATTTCCATGGTTGCATTCTATCAGTACACACATTAAAACTTTGTGTTCCACTGTAAATGTCATTAACAATATCCATTATGTGGACATATGTAGCAATAATGCTTCCTTAGTATTTCATAATAGAAAAAAATGTTTATTAAAACATTTTTGCTATTATAAGACAACAGATCAAGAAAGCAGAGAACCAGCTATTGTCTTCATTTTGCAAGTGAAAGACTGACATCATAAAATAAGAGAACATCTCTTATTAAGATGTTCATCTTAATATTGCTTGATGGGCTTATAGCAGAAGTGAGATCGGAAATTGCTGTCCTAATTCAGAATTGTATTTTTTTAATCACACAAGCACTTAAGTAATTTAAAAATTGGCACCCTTGTACTTTTAAAAAAAAGTTGGCCACAGCTGAGAGACAATCACATTTAATTCAAATCAGCCCTACATCAACCTCAAATTCCAATACCAAGGAAATACATGCAAGAAAACTGGATATTCAAACAGAATCAAAGAGCCTGGCATCATAATTTCAAATACATAATATTTTTTTTCTCTGGCAGAAATATTATTTTATTTTACTTCACAGGAACATTTTTGCAAAAAAAACTGAGGTACTTTACCAACATCCAGATTATCTGGGATACTGTGTTGATATAATTCCCACGGGCTCTGAAACTCTGACATGGATCCACCTGCAATCCAAAATTATTATTAAAAAATTAATTTCCAAGAATTATCAAGGGAGTGTTTAGTCTATCTTTTAACTCCAACCTTACTGACGTAAGCAACATACTTTAAAGAGTGAGGTGTGGCACTCAGCAAATAATTCACCACACCTAAACACCAGTCACAAAAAATAAGTTATCACTTCAGCACAGCTTCCTGTAACATCACCTCAGAAATGTGAGAGATAATGCCAGTTCCAGTCACTGTAGGGGGGACAACTGTGTAAATCTACAGCAGTTGAAGATCAGAAGGAATTTGGTAACACCTTTTCTAGCTGAAAATTTGTATTAAAAGACACGCTTTGGTCATTTGATGAAGTGAACTGAAGTTTACCAAAGTGTGTGCCATTTAATAAAACTTGTCAGCTGGAAAAAGTGCTACCAGATATTTTTTGAGCACCAGAAAGGAACATTTGAGAATTGTCAAAGATATTAAAAACTAGTTACATGAGGGGCCTTCAACACAGAGGATTTATTCTTTCCTAGAAGAAATACACAGTTAAACAGAAGGGAAATGACAATGTAACAAGAATAAAATTTCTTCATGGTTTATCTGACAAATATTTCTAAACGGGATTGTAAAAATAGCATAGTTGTTTTCTAGGGGTAGCACTTACAGATTTCATTTATCATAGCCAACTCATTGTCCACAGGCTTATTTATCCAAAATGCTTAAACTGGCACTTAGGAATCTGAAGAATTGTTCAGGTTCATGAATTTTTACTGTTGATGGTTAAACTGGTTAGTCCACCACAGATAGAATAGTACAATAGTACAATCTGCACAACATAGACTTCGAAATGCCACTTTAAAAAATTGAACAATTACCCTTTTTGTAAATTATATTAATTGAAGTTATGGCTAATTGTTTGAAAAATGCATAAACTGATTTTTAATTTTCAATGTAGCTTTTAGAATTTAATTTTATCATTTAGCATAATACAATAACTGAGTACTGTACAGTAGAGTAGCTAAGCACACTACAAATCCATCCTGGGGTTGCTATCATTGTACATTGTACGGATCATTGGACATTGTATGGATTAGACATGATCCATACAGTCCACTGAAGGCGGATTTGACAAGCAAAGAAGATGAATACAACTACTTCATGTTATTATACCATACATATATTGATGAGTATGACTCATCATTCTTCTCAAGAATTAGACTGATCTTTTGTAAGCATATCATACACAGAAAAATAAAAATCCTCCTATCTTTGTGCATATTTTGTGAAAGGTTATATTACTGTTTCTGCTTCTTTGCAGCATCGGCTCCCACTCGCAGCACTTTTCCAAATTCACAAAACCCCAGTCTCCTACTTTTGGAATTAAACCTTTTGGTTACTGGATAATTTCAAATTACCAACTAATTATAAAATATGAAAGTAGCCCTCCGGTTTCACAAGAGCAGTGACTTCTTAGATACCACCAGATGTATCTAAATTCAGTGCCAAGGTTGGCCCTTGAGTAGATTAGCATTTTGAAATGGTGAATCACACTGATTCACTGGGTATAAGATAACTAAATTTAAGGTTAGGTTTTGCAAATTCCAGATGTTTATTTTAGCAGGAATATACAATCCAGAAATTAAATTAGTTAAGATGATCACAAGTCACTTCTATCTGTGAATGAGATTCAAAGAGGAATATAACAGAATGGTATAGGCAGGAAACCCTATACCATTCTAGACAAATGTCTATCCAACATCTTCTTAAAGATTTCCAGTGTTGGGGCATTCACAACTTCTGGAGGCAAGCTGTTCCACTGATTAATTGTTCTAACTTTCAGGAAACTTCCCCTCAGTTCTAAGTTGCTCTTTTGCTAACTGAATAAACAACACATAACCATTCTTGGAATGCCTCTGTCTGGCATTTGGTTTTTAACAATGAAACTGTGGTTTAAATAGTTACAAATAAATAAATAAGCTAGTATAGTGTAAGTGTTTAAGATTTTGGGCTAGGATCAGGAAGAGAGCAGAGTTCTAGTCCATACTAAGCCATAAAAGCTCACTGTAGGACATAATCAGGGGTGGGTAGCTACAGGTTTGGCCAGGTTCAGGAGAACCCATAGCTAATGTTATGGCTAGTTCAGAGAACCTCCAAATCCCACCCCTGGCTGGCCCCGCCCACCCCTCCTCTCCCAGGAGTCTCCACGCGGCCCATTTTGGATGTGAGGTAACTGAAGGGTCCACACAAAGGCTTGGGGAGGGGAAAAAAATGGGCCTCCTGGAAGGCCTCCGGAGCCTGGGGAAGCAATAGCAATAGCAGTTAGACTTATATACCGCTTCATAGGGCTTTCAGCCCTCTCTAAGCGGTTTACAGAGTCAGCATATTGCCCCCAACAACAATCCGGGTCCTCATTTTACCCACCTCGGAAGGATGGAAGGCTGAGTCAACCCTGAGCCGGTAAGATTTGAACAGCCGAACTGCAGAACTGCAGTCAGCTGAAGTAGCCTGCAGTGCTGCATTTAACCACTGCGCCACTGCGTCCCCTCACCACCCTGGTACAGGAGGCTGACTAGGCCATGTCCACACCTACCCAGCAGAGAACCCGTTGCTGAAATTTTTGAAGCCCATCCCTGGACATAATCACCCCAACTTATCACACAGGAAATAACAGACACTGAAATGTTTGTTGGATAATTTTCTGGTGAAAGACTACTACAGCTTTTTATTAAATGTATAGATTCATGTATATATTAAATGTATAAATAGATGCATATATTTTTCTGAACACGAAAATACTCATTTTCTGATTATCACATTATTATCCCCCCTTCCCTATAGTTTTTCATAAGATTTAAATTGGGCGCTTAGTTTATATTAATAAAAATACAAATAGATCTTTTTTCTTTAAAAATAATAATAGGAAGCATTCTATTTAAATACTTACACAAATTACCCAACACACATTTTAGAGTATGTCTTATTTTCTGATATTATGAAGCACTTAATGATGATCCTACAGGTTTTTAAAACTAATTTTAAAATTATAAGCGAAATCATTTTATGGTTCAGATGTAATCATTAACTTTAAACTGATCCCTGAATTGAAGATAGCACATTGGAGTCATAGAATAAAAAATGAATCTTGCATACATAAGTCAAAGTAATAAGCTTGCCAAAATACATCCTACATACATCTCATGGATATACTCAAGAGACTATTGAATGTTACGTGAAATAACCAATGTAATAACTGTAATAAAATAAAGGAGTTATGTCACTATAAAGTTTAAAAAGAATATGACCACACAAAACATGCAGTATTTTACTGTCAAGGTTATCTTCTGAAATTGATAAAGATGTTCCAAACACCATCTGCAACTTAGATTTTCTGGGAGGAAAAGTACAAGCTGAAGGGAAGGCTTTCAGTAAATGCAATCAGAATTATCTTCTTCTTGTTTTCTGCCTTGTCAGAAAATTTTTGCAATGTCCCAAGTTTGGAACAAAGATGTCACAGGTAAATGTTTTACAAATTGCACAGAATTCAAAGAAAGTTCAACACTTCATTTGCAGATAGACGCAATTAAAAACAGAATCATTTCATGAAACGTAAATTTAGGACACAAATTGATTGTTTGGGGGGAACTAGAACTACTATAATTAAATTTAACCACACATTTCACTGAATCAAAGTGTCCTTCTGAACACCTAAATGGTCAAAGAATTTGACAGGGATAAACAACAGTATAGTCTTTCTGCTACTGCTGTTCTGCAACTCCAAGCATTTTAGGAAGTTCTGCCAATAGGAAATAATGCTGGGAGTTGTAGTTCAGCTGAGACACTTAGAATAGCAGAAGTTGTTGATGCCTAAAAGTGGGTTGGAAAATGAGCAAGAAGATCAGGTAATGGTACATATAGTTCTTTTTGACGTGTAGAGACAAGGCCTTTGTAGGTAAGGTTAATTTTCAATTGCATGATAATTATGAAAGCTAGAAGCCTTTTGGGTTTTTAAGTTCATTAGCATCAAATTAACTGGATAATTGTACACTTCTCTATGTTTGATTTTCTTAATCAGTTTCCAGACAATTTCTTTTTGTTATCTGTACACAACACCTTTAATCTGGCTCTTTAAAAACTTGAGCTATATCCATGACTATGCAAGGCTTAATAAACTCCAACAACTTTTATCAAAATAGTCCTGGCAAAAACATGATGGCTTTTCAGGTTTCCAAGCTGAAGATGCAGATTTTTATCAGTTCAGTTCAAACCTTTATTGTCAATGCACAACATGTGTACAATGAAATTGAACGAAGAAATAAAACCTACAACCCAGCGACCTACTCGTGAGTTTCGATGTCATATCCCTCTTCACCCAAGTGCCTATAAAAGAAGCCTTGACAGCTATCCAGAACAAACACAACCCCTGTAAACGCATCCTGGACCTGACCAACCACTGCCTAACCAACACATACTTCATCCATAATGGACAAAGATACAAAGAGAAAGAAGGAGCACCCATGGGATCACCCCTCAACTTATACATGGAACATTTTGAAATTAACGCCTTAGATAAATCTGAACACAAACCCAAACTCTGGCTTAGATATGTTGATGACACTTTCGTGATTTGGCCACACGGGAAAGAAAAACTGGACAACTTCCTCACACATCTCAACAGCCTACACCTCAAAATACAATTTACCATGGAAATAGAAGCAAACAACCAACTTCCCTTTCTGGATGTCCTAATCTACAAAAACCCCAATGGCTCCCTAGGCCACAACATCTACCAGAAAAAAAACCACACCAACCACTACTTAAAAGCACAATCCCATCACCACCCTGCACAGATCAACTCTGTAGCCAAGACTCTCATCTCCAGAACCAAACACCTAGCTGACAAAGCCCACCTGAAAACTGAATTACACATTCTCACAAACGTATTAATCTCCAACAGATTCCAAAGAAAAACTATTACCAACCTAATCCAAAGGGAGACTCCCCCCAAAAAACCGAGACACAGAACAGGACAACAGCATCGCCCCCCTCCCTTATATCAAAGGCACCACAGATAAAATCAGCAAAATTCTCCACAAACACAATATCAAGACAGCCTTCAACACTGACCAAAAAATAGCCAACATCTTAAGAAACTCCAAAGACAAAATCCAGCTAGAAAACCAAGGAGTCTACGAAATACCATGCAAAATCTGCCCTGCAACATACATAGGACAAACGAACAGGAGAATAAATGCACGCATCGCAGAACACAAGAATGCAGTAAGAAAAAAAAGAACACAAGAACACAGTAAGAAAAAAAGAAAAAAACTTCCTCCCTTTTCCAGCACCT
Organism: Thamnophis elegans; assembly: GCF_009769535.1. Classification (NCBI taxonomy): domain Eukaryota; kingdom Metazoa; phylum Chordata; class Lepidosauria; order Squamata; family Natricidae; genus Thamnophis; species Thamnophis elegans. The sequence goes on along the minus strand of NC_045542.1, from coordinate 21,655,657 downwards.
TAAAGCTCTAGGACATGAAATTAATTTTGAAGGAACCAGGTTAATCTCCAAAACAGAACACTTCAACAAGAGAATAATTATGGAAGCTATCGAAATAGAGAAACACCCCCACAACATAAATAAACATGATGATATCACCCGCCTACCAGACATCTGGAAACCAGTCCTAGTCAACAAACGGGCCCCACCCACGACCCAGGCCGTTACAACACGAAACAATGGACACACAGCCAGCACCAATCAGCACTAATCTACCAATCATGATACACAACCAATCATTCCACTTACTGAAAAAAGCCAGCACTTATATATATATATATATACACACACACACACACACACACATTACACTGGCACTGTTAGTCTATCACATTAAGCCTGATTGTGTTGTTACGTTGCATTTAAAAGTCTGGCTTGTCTATTTGTTCGGCTGGCTATGTTTCTTTATCTCCTGCCTGATGGTAGGAGAATAAAGAAATGCTGTCCAGGGTGTGAATCATCCCTAAGAATTTTCCTCACTCTGCTGAGACAGCGGGACCTAGCAATTTCATCCAGTGGGGTTAGGGGGCAGCCCATGATTTTTTGTGCTGTGCTCATCACCCTGTGTAATGCCTTCCTGTCCACAGCTGTTAAGCCAGCATACTATATCATGACAATCAATAGGAATGTTTATGGAGAACCTTTTTTAAGTCATTAAAGCAGCTGCATGATTTGCAAAGCGTCCACAGCTGTTTCAGAAACAGCATTCCCCCCCCCCCCCAAACTTCCCAGCCAATTATACAGATCCGGGCTTTCCAGGTGGTCTTCTATTCAATTAGTAAACAAGTCTGACTCTTGAGTTTTGGGGATCAGCAAAGTATGAGTACCTGTTGCCACTACCTAGATAGGCAAGCAGCCCTGGTGGCACAGTGGTTAACATGCAGAATTGCAGGCAATCTCTGCCCACATTCTGGAGTTCAATCTTAATGGGGCTCAAGGTTGACTCAGCCTTCCATCAGGTTTGTAAAATGAGGACCCAAATTATTGGGGGCAATATTAAAAATAAAGCTTACACTGTAAACCACTCAGAGACTGCTTTAAAGTGCTATGGGATGGTATATAAGTCTAAATGCTATTGCTATCGCTATTGGTGGAAGAGAACAGCTGACAGCAAATTGGAACTCCTGAATTACTATTTGCTTAAAGCTGGATCCTGATATCCATCACAAACTTACATTTGTTATAATCTATCAACTATGATGAGTACAATCTATAGCATGATTTTGGAGGCTTTAACAGATCATGGCATAAATGTCATGAACAGTACCAAGAAAGAACAGTGTATCATGTTGCACACTAAATTACAGCTGATTTGTTTTCACTGAACAATATAGTGTGTGGAAGAAGAGACAAGAGAATGCTAGTTGACAGACATATGTGGATTTGCTAAAACTTTACCTCACTAAAACATATCAGACTCAATAGTAGTAGCTGTGAAAGACTGAATTATTTGGAGAAGATTTTGAGAAGACTCTCTGCACCCTGTACAGGACCATAAAAACAAGGACAAATAGGCTGAAAAACAGCTTCTATCCCAGAGCAGTAACTATATTGAACTCTACTGTATAGTGTAAAATTAATGCAGTATCAGGGGTTTTCAATCCAATTGTATAGAATGTGAACGATGTGTGTTTGTTGTATTTTTTATAGTTTTCCTATGTATGATGTACACCGAAGATGACATTTAATTCTGTTGTACGAAGTACAATGACAATAAAGTAAACTAAACTAAGATTTCATCATTTTCTTCTCTATTTTTCCAATTAAAAGTAACGCATTTATGTATCTTGCAAATCTACACTGGTTTGAAACTGGCAAAAAAACCTATTATTTATTTAAAATGCCTTACGTGCTGTAAGTTTCTTCTCTGCAAATGCATCTGAAAAGACCTCAAAGATAATCCCTATTGGCTCATTAATTTGATGTATGACAAGAATGCCTATGATGCCAAGATTTTTGGGCAAAGAACTTTGGAATTACTTCAGACATACTTTTTGTCATTATTACTGATTTCCCATAATGTGTGTTATCCTTTGCTTTACTATAGCTTCACGCTGATGGTAGTGGAAAATTAGCAATTGGAAGCCAGGATTAAGAATATTCAAATCTTGGAAGAGTGCAAAAAGCTTAATCTACTACATAAATTAACGAGAGAGATATCTAAGCTATATCAGGGCAGGCAGGCAGGCAGGCAGGCAGGCAGGCATCATTTTCATAAGCCAAGAAACAATTGGAAAGGATTTAGACCATGGGTGTCAAACTCGATCATGTCACATGACGTATCATGAAATTTTTGCCTTTGCGGAGCTGGGGTGGGCGTGGCCTGTGTGTGATGCATCCAGCCCACGGACCATCAATTTGACACCCTGGTTTAGATCATCCATTTCATTATTTGAAGGTACAAGTCTTCTCAACAAACTTCACCTGGAAAAGAAAGTTGGAAACCAGGCAAAAGTTGTCTGGATCTAAACAACTTTGCTTCAAGCCTTCCATGTGATGCCATCAAGGTTCTCATATTGAGTTGGATTCTGTGAGGGTCTTGATCAGGAAGGACAGACTTCATCTCAACCATAATAAAATCTAGGGGGTGTAGTTTTAGTCCCCAACTCTGATGTAAAAAAAAATCCACCATTAACTCTGAATTGGGTAGCACTTCCCTTGATAGATTTGGTGTGCAACTTCAAGATCTTCTTGAACTCATAGCTCCTGCTCAAGAAGCCACCATCAAAGGGCCCTTTGCACCTGATATCTCTATTCTTGTTTTGAAAGGTTCTGCTTTTGCTTCAATCACTCACAAGTCATTACTCAGTTGGACTATTACAATGCACTTTAGATAAGGCTGCTTTTGACAAGCATTCAGGACCTACAGTTGATCCAGTGTGTATAGTTCACTTATTCTTAAACTGGTGTGTTTTGTGGTTTGTTTGTTTTTTAAAAGCTTTATCTAGAATTATCAGTTGCTTAGATTTCTTAAAAGGGGCAGCTATATAAATGTGATAAATAAAATAAAACTTGTTAGCTATTTCACTATTCTGGCTGCCCTATTTCAGAAGATCTCTTTAAAAGGTTTAGAAGACCTCCATTATGTTGACTACAGCTTTCAAAAAACTCGACATCTTCACAATATACAATAGACTGAAGTCCTGAGGAACAGCAGGAGAAGTTGTCTCACCCACCTTTTACTCACAGAGTAGGATAAAACATTGGGTGAATAGGCCCTTAATATTGTTTCTTAGCATTCACAATGTATCACATAATTTTCTTGATAATTCCTACAGCAAAACTATAATAAGGCTAGAATTAATCTACCTTTATTACAGGACGCACGCTATGTCTGCAAGAGATACTAATTTGATGAAAGATTAAGTGAAGGAAGCTTTGAGAACTGGGAAATTCCCAAATTACAGTCTACGCCAAGCTATGAGGCAATCCTGCTTTTATTACCTGTAACCTGCATAATTCTTAGCTAAGAAACAAAGCTACATTTACTCAATTTTTCCATGATAGTGGACTCCTCTCAGCTAAACCCAGATATTGTGGTCTTTGGTTTACTGCTGCAGTTGATGAGCAGCAGAGCATGGTGGAATTTTGAGTTTCATCTGCATAATCATCAAACTGAGTGTGGATCCTTTGATGAAGGAATGATTATATATGATACGACTTGTATTATGTCAAAATTCAGAAATATAATTAGTGCCTTTTGATCAATTTCAAAGAAATTTACCTTTATCTGCTGAAGGAATATATCCCAGAAATCAGGTTTTCCATTTTCTTTGATCAAAGAAAAATGTGATTTTGCTTTGCTAATCATTTTTACATTCAGTTGATAACAGAATGCTTTAAACTGTGAGAAAAAATATATTTATTTTTAACAATGTCCAACCTGATGCTTAACCACTATGACAAACAGGCTCTCATTCCTGCTATATATAACTTCAAAAAGAGAGAGTCTTGTTCTCTTTAATATAACTTCCTACCAATCTTTCATAGAGTGTCATGGTGTCAAATATATAAGCAATTTTCTCTGGGCAGGGGAATATTGTATGTGTGTCACAATTTTCTCCCCTGACCTGCTCAAGGGCAAGAAGGGTGATGATGTTACTGAAAAGGATAAAGCTTCATTTCTGGATGCACCTAAAGATGGAATGAGAAGCCATACTTTCTTTCTCTAATAATCCAGAGATAATTAAGGAAATTCTTATTGAATTATGTTGTGCAATTGCCAATTGCAATTTGAAATAATACCAGAATACAAAAAAAGAAACATGGCATTAAGAAGAAATTATTGCTTCTTAATGGAAAACAGTTGTTAAAAATAGTTGTTAAAAAGAACAACTGGAATATCCAAGACTTTTAATTTTTTTTATATTTCAGTGTCCACAATGCTATCTCTACATGTAAAAGAGGGAGAGAGGGAGGGGGAGATCCATGCATTTTTCTTGGTATTATGTAATAGGAGGATTTTACCTATTTCTTATCAAGAATAGGTGGGAAATACCTTTTTTGTTTGTGATACATTGATATAAGCCAAAACCAAAACTCAAATATTTTAATAAATCACTTAAGACAAAGAAGCTTATTTTCACAGAGTACGTAATAAAAAGCAATAAGACTTTCCCAAATAATTTTGCAGACAGTAAAGAAAATTGGAAGAGTTTGATCCCCACAAGCCAGACCACTGTATGGTGTCTTCGTAGTTCCCAAATTAGACTTGTTTTGCATACGTTCCCCATGAAGGCAGATGATGTCATGACAAAAGAGCAAACAGGCTACCCCCCCCAATATGTACAGAAAACATAGAATGGACTTGTCCTATTTTAAGTCACTACTAAATCCCTCTGACCTTACTTCTACCAAAATAGTTACAGTGGTTTCTTGGTTGATATAACTAGTGACCACCTTCCTACCGTAGATAAAAATTATGCTGCATTTTGCTATTATCTCTGAGACAAGATATATGAACGTGTAAAGAATGCTATTGCAAAAGCTAACCTGAGAGAAGGAAATGTCGATCTTTGTATCTAATTTATTTCTATATCTACATCCAATTTATATCCATATCCGTATCTATAGGGGGGTTCTTGACAGAAATATTTATTCCCTTGTATGGTAAATCTGCAACAACTATTGGAGATTCATATGGATCCATCAAAAAGACTTCTCTTGTAGAGTCCAACACTACTTAAGCAAACCAAGTTTTTAGAATATGAAATAAAGTTGAAAAGGACACCTTGGCAAACATTAAGAAAGCAAATTCAATCTTCCTCAAAGCTTTCAGATTTATTTTGTAAAGATAATATCCCAAGATGGATTCCTTAGAAGAGAAAACCCTCAGATACCTTCACAGAGAAATTCGTGGCTAAGAAATCAAAACTAACAGAGGAAAGATGGCTTATTTGTGGTTCAACTCTGTAGTCATATTGAACATTAGCAAAGACAGCTTTTTAGACTTGCAACCCTCAGTTAACAGGCTCAAAGAGCTCCAACTTCTGACTTTCCATCCAAAGCCCTAATTGCAATTATAAGCTTAAAGAGAGCACATGCACATATGTACAGTACATGGATAATACTAGCTCTGCACAACAGAAGGGAATAAATTCTGTGTCTGTATAAAATGATGATTACCAACACCTATACTAAGCAACTTGTTCTATGTAGTTTTTGTGCAGACTAACACGTGAGAAACAAAAAACAAATGTACACAAGACAGGGCAGAAATCCGAAGAGTCATAATGAAGAAATAGCTTTGTTAATATTGGCTTGAAAATACAGTATCTGTGGAACTGGACACATATAGAAGACTGTGATTATATTAAAGTTTTGCAAAAGGCATGTCATATGTCTGATATAGTCCTCCATCAGACTATATGAGTGCATAACTTCCTTGGAATTGCATGTTTCACCTTGCAGCTTTACTATGATTTGAACAATCCAGCAACTGTCAAATGGAGACTTTTTGAAACCTCTCATCATAGGTACAAAAAACTGAGCTCTGAAGTGCAGGATCAGGTAAGGAGAATCAGCACAGATCAGGCACAACTCACTAGCTATAGATGTTTAGCAGCGTATGTTTAGTAAATAGCAAGGTTAAAAAAATCCATATTTTTCTTTCACCTTTAATGAAGGCAAAAGGTGAATTTTCTCGGAGATACCTGAGTGACAGTGGAATTGTTAAAGAATATTTAAAGGAAAACCAACAATCATGTATTTCTAGTACTGAAGCCTCCCTGTGGTAGATGTTACCTATATGCATGGATTTTGTCTATATAAGTGGCTACCATAGCTCATCCTGGGAATCGGGCAACAGTTAGTGGTGATGTAAAAGGACAGTGAAAGATACTCACAAGGAAGGAATTCCTTTTGCAGCATCACTGTTATCAGGATGTACCTGAAATAAAAAGATTTTCTGACAGAAGGGGAAAATCAAGAACCAGAATGCTGATTATAAATAAATGTTTGAAAATATGACCGAATCTCTTTAATGCTCGATTCTGAGCCAATACTGATAAGCAGATATGGGATGGAAAGCATTTTGGAGAAAAAGATGCTAAATTGGGCAAAAAACCTGATACCTAAATCCATTTGGGAATTTCTGGTTTACCATGAGTCCCAAATAGAGAAATTAATTCCTGGAACTAAGCCAGTATACAACAAACGGAGGATGGGTATAGCATTGATCAGATAGATGACAGCAACATGAATTAACAACAACAACAACAACAACAAAAAGCAGGGTCTTCACTACCATTAATATTGAGGCTAAAAGATTTGAAAATATAATATGATTAGTACTATCACAACAGGAACAGGCATGACAGAGATGGGAACAGGCGCTTCATGTTACAGCTCTTTGCATGAATGATTAATTACCCTCTCATTGGTTGGCCTGCAAATCCATGCTAAAAAAAAGCTACAAATAGAGTGCAATGAAGACAGATGTCCAGATGTCCAACAAAAGGACCATGCAGGAGTAACTATATCTTTTATAAAGAATGTGGTTATGGTGCCGAGTGAACAAGACAGAACAGATCTTGGAATAGTATGTTCTGTTAAACCGACAGATCCAGCAATAGAAGCATACAGTGCCTTCTGTTCTAGCCTTAGTTCCAAAATATGTATAGTGCAAAGTAATTTCCTATTTTTAACCTGCTAACCTAGATAATGCTGTAAATATATACCCACACTGATGGACAGAAGTTGCCAATTCAAAAACTGTGATTGGGAAATGTACAAAGTTAATTAGTAACAGGTTATCACACTGAAAATATAGGGAAATAAAGAGTTATAAAAGAAAGATTTCCACTCTATTAACAACGAAGAAAATATCAATGCAAATTATATATTAATATTAATTAAATAGTACTCATTGCATACTTAGATAATTAATATCTTACAAATCTCAAGCTTGACCCTGTCATACACTATGCAGCAAGATTTCTATACTAGATTTATCACAGATCTTCAGTGACTGTCTTCTACAATAAAACACATTTCTAGGGCAAAGAAATAATGTTTGACAACAGAGATCTTCATGCCTTTCCCTCTGCTGTTTATTCCTCAACTCAGGCACTAGTTTGAATTTGCATGTCATTTTTATTGCCATTTTCCTCACTACAGTTGCTTTTCCACCCTTTTTTGCACGTGTTCCATCTTCTTTTTTCTTGTCAATGTTGCATCCACTTTGTCTTCCACTAAATACGCCTTGGATTGCATCCATCCAACACACATTTATTTGCAACCACAAATAAAAAAACTTGGCTTGGAACTGTTACACAAAACTACAGCTATAATTAACAGGGACTCAAAATACTTCTGATGATTTTATTACAAATGGACTTTATTTGAAAGCTAAACAAAAGGTTTTTCCTGAGGGTTTTGTGCAGGCAATGTGATGGCATATTGTGAGTTACAGTTCTCAGTTGGATGCTCCCTCCAAAACAGCTACCAGCAGCCAAAGTCTAAAGAATCAAAGCTGACAGCAAATGAACAAACTCTGAGTAACAGACTGGTAAATCCCTCTATTTACTCTCTATATAGGGCAGAGGTAGCAACTACACAAAGACCTGTAATACTATTTCTCCACTTGAAATCCAAAAGAACAATTGCTGTACAAAGATATGGATTTTCAGGAGAATATTAAAATATGCAAATCTATTTTCAGATTGAAATGTAACATAGATCATTATGCCTTATTTGACCTTTAATAGTTCCAGGTGTTAAAATATATGTAAATATTTTAGAACTCTAGGAAAAATGAGCTAGGAAAAAGAAGTAATTTGAATGGCAACAAAAGAATAAAATATTTGATTTCTAATCACTAAATGATTATTATTTATTTCTGCAAGCTACTTTTTGGGCCTCTCTGGAAAAGCAGTGCTTTTCCCTTGGCCAATATAATTTACATACTGAGTCATTACCATCTTATAACTCTGAGGAGTAGCTACACTATGTTAGCCTTCAATTGATACAGCTGAAAATAAACACAGGACAATTAAATTCAATAAAACATTTTATACCTCTTCAAAGTCCCAGCTGAATGGGCATATATGACCCAAGCTTCAGTCTATATAAGTATTAGAAAGCATATTTCCTGCAGATCACTGTAACTTGAGTGATAATCTATACATTTGACCAAAGAATCCTTTGGGGATTTCTCAGATTCAAGAGAAGCAGAAGAACTAGGATTCATTATTTTACATATATCTACAAATTAATGTAAAAACGGGGGTGGGGGAATATACTTTTGCATGCCGGTTAACAGCTGATGAGAGGCGATAAGGCACCTTTTCTCTGTGTGAAGGCAGAAATACACAAGTGACTTTTAATCTAATTCTGGTACTGTATTTTTTTCTTTTTTTCCAATTATACTAAATCTCATTTTTATTTGACAAATTCTAATAAATACATAAGTAAATACTTAACAGGTGCCATAGAAATAGAAAAATAGAAAAGAAATACAGTGAGATAATCTAGGCAAGGAATACCCAACAAAGAAGGTATTAGGAAGGTTATCAAAAGCTTAGATTAACAAAAAGTTCATCTCCTTTTGATTGCTTCTACAACTGGAATGAGCAATCTGAGATTCCCTCCAAATCTGTTTCTGGGAATTTTCCAAAGCCACTAAAATTGTACCACTGAATTTGGTGCAAATCACCTTTCTCAGGCAGGGAGGGTCTCTAGTTCTTTGTTTTAAATAAGCCCTTCAAGCACGTAAATTTAATGCACCTTGTCACAAAAAAGTAAGATAAAGATCAGCCTCCCACTGATATCACATGACATTTGTAAAAACCTTCAGGGGCAAAAACTAAAGTTTCTGATCCCTGGGAAAATGTTTCTGTTTCCACTCTATGTAATGGTAACAGATAAGTAACCCAAGAGAGACCATTCTTCAGAAATTAGCTAAATTTGAGCTGTAAGACCTATGCAGTAACATTCTGTAGCCACATAGCTATTGACACACTTTTTTTTGTAACTGTATCCCATAATTTGACCAATTAATCATCTTTATGATCCATTACTGACACTTTTGTAGATAGAAGTGATATGTGATGCCTATGTACTGAGTGCACCATCAGTAAACTGACTGATCAAAATACTTTTCCTTATATTGAAAATAATTTCAAGAACTGATACCATGCATGTCTGAACTGAGAATCCAGTGTATGTTAGGAGTCTGACACTACCCTCAATAGCCCTGATACTCCTACAGCAACAGTAGCCCAGCCTCCTTATTCCCATTCTTAATTATGTACTAGTCCACTCGCACTAATAATTTTACCTAGTTTGGGTAATGAAACATCTGTGAGAAAACAGCCAAGCTCAGAGAGCACCAAGGACCCCTCATTTCAACCCTGAGCGTCAAATATTCTCCTTTATTAATTCTACTGGGTGATAAAATGCCCCATTCCCTGGTTCATACCAAGGACCCCCCAGCACTAGAATTTTCTATGTAAGAAATCTTGCTTATAAGAATATCCAAGTGCATAAGAAATTCTGCTCCTATTCATGCCATAGAAATGGAGAACATTTGGGGATTAAAAAGATGAAACTGATTAATTTGCCCATAGTGGTTAAGGTACCAGGTTAGAGACCATGAGACTGTGAGTTCTAGTACTGCCTTAGGCATGAAAGCCAGCCATTTTCTCTCAGCCCTTTTCATATGGGTTGTTGTTGAAGGGAAACATAGGAAGAGAAAGAAGAATTAAATATGCCTTCAGTTATTTATACAAATAATAAAGGCAGAATAAAAAATATAGGACAGATGTGTCTTTTTTTTAACTTCCATAGGCTTCTGAACAAGGTAGAAGGTATAAAATAGTATAAAATGTTGAATGCACCCTTCAGTATCAATGCTCCCAAATTTCCAATTTACCTAAATCTTTTCCAAGTTACCTCCCAGTCTTTCAAGATTTTTTACCAGATCCAGTTGCCCTGAAAATTAATGAAACCAACACAGTTGCTGCTAAAGACCACCACAGTACTCCTCACATATTTAAACTCCTTAAATCCAAAATATGTAGGTAAGACTTTTAGGATCAGGAGGTCATTTGCAGAAGACCATTGTATACAGGAGTTTCTTTCTACTGATACACCACCATCAGTGATTGTATTCCGGACATTATTTTAATGAAGCTATGGCTTATATTATTGTTTATCAGGCATTATTTTTTGAGAAAATATTCCTCAACAGGATTTATGAAGAAAAAGACACCACCAAGTTCTTCTACTGATGACTCAATGGAACAAAAATGTTCTCAGCTCTTCTTGAATATAATATCACTCATTTTTCCAATATATAATCGAATGGTCCTAACTTGCTTTACATTTCCAAGTCTTTAATTCCCAACTACCTTTACAAGTGCTTCTGCCTACTTTAATATTCGGGGTTGGAATTTGTTCCCGAGACTGCAGCATAAATGTTGTATATGTTTTTGTATAATGTCACTTAATAAAGCATCACACAATCAAGGACTCCCCCACCCCCACCATAACAATGCATATTTCTACATGTAGCTGCAATTCTAATGTGCAATGGCATACAAAACGAAGATGACTAATGAATCCAAATTTAAAATGTAGCCCTGTTTATGCATATATTTAGAAAGTAAAAAAAGAACTAGCATAATAGAAGGCATACATTGATATTTTAGGGAGAAAAATACCGATTTCTATACAAGTGTGAACAAATAAGAAAGGAAAATAGTATTATCAGCTATTAAAATGAGGAAAAAATACATACATAATTAGAATACTAAAACATAATTAAGACTAATTTTGGAAGGAGTTAATAAGGCAATTGATTTAAAGCTTTCAAAGCCTACAATATCAACATTAAACTCTTTAAGTAATCACTTTACGTATCATGATTTTTTTCCCTTTTGCTAAAACAGGATAGGCCAGCACATGATGCATCTGGCCCACGGGCCACAAGTTTCACACCCCTGATCTAATGCACAGCTGATCTAATGCATAGTAAACCTTTGTTTTGACAACAAAACAAAGGTTTACCAAACACTTTGGGAATCAATACATGGCTTGCTTTTTTGAATAATTTACATAGACAAGTAGATAATTTCAATTTGTTGAAGATTTTTAGGCACTCCAAAGCAAAAAAAAAATATATTTATTTTATTTTATCCTGCCTTGGTTATGGAATTTTGATGAAGGGAATGAATTTCAAATCTTTGTCTTCCACTGGCAATATTTCTCCCAACCCTGTAAGAGCCGAACCTCATAAGGCAGGAACCAAGCCACGCCTGATAGAATTGTTATGTAAACATGAAACACATGTCTCTTGATTCTTGAAGCCAGAAAAATAACAATCAAAGGTCCTTTGATTTGGGGAGGGGGAGGGAGGAAAAGACCTAGGCTTGATTTCTAAGTAGGCAAATCTTCCACATATTTTTTTTGTATGTGCAATAAAATAACCCATTTAGCCTTGTGGAATCTACAAATCTGCTGCTGTAATCTAATTACAGTACTGACTATAGGGCTGAGTTTCTAAAGACCTCAGATTTACTGCCATGCCTAGTACATACTCTGACAATTTCTTTCTGTGTTATTATTATTTTCATAAATAAGGAAAAGACTGATAACATACCTTCCGAATACTAGTACAAAGAACTGTATCAGCATCTTGGAATCACATTATATTATATACTAGCAAGCAATTTCTAGATGGATTTTAAAAATGACATCAGTGCTTATACTTCCTTTAGTACCAATTTTGCTATATCCATACACCAAGACATGCTTTGGAAACCCAACTGTGAAATTCAACAACCTCATCCACTCTCTTGTATGGCTTTCCCCCTTCCAGTTTCTGATTAAGACTAGGGACTGGCAGGTTTTCAGTAGTTTGAAACTGGCAAGAAAAGAAGTATTATTTGTGAAGGTATACTCATCTTGCATTCATCACCAAGACTAGAACAGTCATTGTTTGCAACTGAATTGCTCTAATCAAATGGAAATAGAATGGAAGGCCAATATTGAAAGTAACTAATGGAAGCTAAATTGTTCAATATCCTTGCAGCTTAGCTCCCATTCCCCCATTTTGCCACTTCCTTCTCACCAGGCTTACCTCCAGTATTGTAGCCCAATTGTGGCCTAAAGAGGTTAGACAGATATTATAGGTTGCCTTGAGTGGACAGCTCCCACTCTTCAACTGAATGTGCCATGTTCCCACCCTTTAAATAATGTTTCAATGGATGATTGCCTAAATCAAAAGATCAACTACCATGTATTTAGATTCAGCTAAATAAACACAATTTTATGCCATATAAAAGTTTGAGAGTTGAACATAATTTGAAGGTGATATTTTTCCCTCTCTTAAAATAATGAACAATAAAAACCACCAAGAACCCAGCTTGGTTGGATAAAATGCTTCACTTCAGCTTTCTGATCCCTGAATTCCCTATCAGGGGAGTTTGAACTACCCAAGATTGCTAATAAATGATATATATCTATCTTAACAAAATACGAATGATACTATAACGGCTTTGTTTTTCTTGGTCTAGACTGCTACTTTTCATACAGTTATCTCCCTGTCTACTTGCAGTCTTTTGAGTTCCTCACTTCAATTTTTGCCTTTATATAATTATTCTTACTATGCCAGTATTTCCTTCAAAAATCCTGTTCAAAGGTCCTTTTCCTTTTTTTGTGTATGTGATAAATCTCATTTTCCAAGTTCTTTGCTGTCAATTTATCCAGACATCCTCAAATAGGTCACACAAACTATGTTGTCATAGAGCAAAATAAAAATGCATCACAAGTAGTCATGGTTTAGCAACCATACCTGGGATTGCCAACTTTGTCATTAAGTGAACCTGTTGCTAAGTGAAGCCACAACTGTGCTTATTTTATTATAGCTTTTTTCTGCCTTACCAAATTTCAAAGATCGTAAATGCAAATATTTATTGTAAAAAATTACTTTTCAAAACCTTTGTACATACAAAAGGTTGCTAAATGAGGCGGTTGCAAAATGAGGCAGTTGCTAAACAAAAAATACCTACAACCTTATATATTTTCCTATCTTATGGAGGTATCTGTGTTGAAGAACACCATGCAAATATTGCATTATGTATTACGCAATGATAATGTCTTTATTATTTTATATGTATATTTTATTATATTTATATAATGCTCTTCATCCAGAAATCACAAAAAGATCTGCAACAAAACTCAATTAAGAATAAGAAAAACAACAACAACAATAGAAAAATAATAATCTGAAGCAAAAACATCAAGCTGAGGTCTGAGGCAGAAGAGATTTCAAACATAACAAAGGCACATCCGGCTTATAGTATAATATGACAAGGAAATGAAATGGGAAGAAGAAATTAAGATTTATAGGACTTTTTTTTTTCAAAAGTGTGCATTAGATAGAATCAAAATGCTCTGCTGACTCAGTCAATATTAGGTGCTCCTTTTCAGCTGTATCTCCGTTTGCATGTAATTCAGTGCTTCACTTTAGCAGTATGGAAAGGACTAAATCAAATTTGGATTCAGTTCCTACACCCCAGAACGCTCTTCTATAGTTACACATGCCATCCACATTTAGATCTTACTATACAAGTGAACTCTTTTTGTTACAAAATAATTCAAACAGAAACCATTCTTCAAACCAGTGTTATTGCAAATATTTCCAGCTGCTACATGTATCACATAAGCTTATTGTCTTGTGATATTATTTAATGGAAAGTCTTTTCAACAGGTTTTGTTGCATTTAAAACATAGTCACTTTTATTAATTACAAGTATCCTCTGAAATTTTGCATTTACACTATGCTTAGTGTAAATGGAACTTTTGGAATAATGTACATTCTTCGTTCAAATGTTAGCTTTGGAACATTCATCAATTTAATGATGTTGCAGTAGTCCTAATTAATATTTATTTGCCTGTTGCATTACAAATTCTAATAAGTTATTTTGCTTAAAAGTCCTTTTTAAAGAAATGTTAAAATTAAATTTTCATACATGTGTTAATTCCCAATGTAACTTAGTTGGAGGAAAACATGCAAATTTGTGTATTTTGAACTAAGAACTTGCCATATCAGTCCCTCTCTAATAGATTCCTGACTTGCATAAAAAGACAAAAAGATTCTCATATCTGCTTAGGATTTCTTTAGAAAGATCACTTCAGCTTTAAGATTGTTCTTCCTACATACATCACTTAGGAATCCAACTGATGGACACTGCCTTCCTAATTTAAGTATTAAAAGTATTTCCTTTTTTCTGAGAAACAGAACAAAAGAGCAAGTTAACAATAATGTTGAACTCTGTACACTCAGTCATAGCTGTAGGCATTCTTCACTTTTTGCCAAGAACATTTATTTTCTTGAGTAGTCTGCCCTATTAGACAGTATGGTGTAGTAGTTAAGGCATCAGGCTAGAAACAAAACAAAAAAAACACCTCATGAGTTCTAGTCCTGCTCTAGGCATGAAGCCAACTGGTCACTTTGGGCCAGTCATTCTCTCTCAGCCCTGGGAAGGAGGCAATGGCAAATAACATCAGAAAAGCCTTCCTAAAAAAACTGTCTCCAGGTCTTAAAAACTGACATGAAGGTACACAAAAACAATGTGCCCTACCAGGCCAGAAGAAGCAAACTTTTAAGAGGAAAAAGTATGGTAAAAATTATGTTTATGCCTATTTTAAACATTAACATTCAATGAGAAAGTTAATTGCTACAACTATTATGCTACAATATTTTGAGAAACGTTTAAATCTGCCTTCACTTTATGAAGGATTGCATATGGATCTTATTGCTTTTTGACAGCATTTAAACAGCTTGATCACAAAATAAAAAACTGAGCTTTGTGCATATGTTAAAATGCTAAAGGATTACATTGGAGGCTGATTTCAGTTAAAGTAGAAACAAGATTAAAAATTTACCTGCAGTTTGGCACGGGACTTAAGCGCACCTCCTTTGAACTGTGCATTCAGTGAGTGACTGCTTGATCCCACTGAACAGGCAATTTACATTCTGTTAAGAGTAACTGTCACACGTGACTCAGAGGCATGGCGAAAAGCACCAGCTTCCAATTGCTAATTTCTTTTCTAGCATTACTTCTGAGGATATTAATCTGGTTCGGTTATGCTCAGGTTGGATTTCAGATAAGAATCTCCTGGACTGACTGGACTTCACTCATTCCATAAACATCATTATAAAATAAAGATGTTCTTGTTTGTGTGGGGGAAAAGTTTTCATAAATACAGTACGTAAGAACACATGTGCATTCTGTACTGTAGTTTTCTATGTTTTTCCTGATTTAAATGGGCTTAATTCTGAAAAAGCACATACAGAATTTCCAAATGCATGTTAGCAGCAGCAGTGATCATACTAAGAAAAATATGTTTTTATCCTCTATTAAAAGTTGTCATGCATTTTGACTAGCTTTGTCTTTGAAGACAGCAAATAAATTTCAGAGCAATTGTTATTAGAGCCTGTGCAACTTTCAAATAAATCAAATTACTTCTGAAGTTTTGTCTCTATTTAATGCCTTGAATTACTCATCAAATAAGTCGGGGAGGGGGGGGGCAAAATTGTGCCCATAAACGCTTCAATAGATCACAACATTTTTTAAAAAAAAAAACATTTTGCAACATTTTACAAAGAATTCTAAACGCATTAGTCATTCATTAAAACTGCAAGCCATGTTACAACCCGTTTTAACAAGTATATCTTGCAAAGCAAGGCTCTTGTCAATATATATACACTTTTTGATACACCAGCTTCTTTAAGAGCAACATTCTATTCCAATGATGGCAAACCTTTTCAGCACCAAGTGCCCAAAACGGAACATGTGTGTGCATGCGCACATGTGTGCATGCCGGAATGCTAGAAGCCTGAAGACCAGCTGGCCGGGCCACATGTGCTTGCTGGGAAGCAGAAGAGCAACTGGCAACTGCACGCATGCCCACAGAGATGGCTCTGCATGCCACCTCTGGCACACCGTTCCATAGGTTTTCCATCACGGTTCTATTCCATATCCAATTCTTGGTATGTGCTGCAAATCTAACAGATCCCAAACTTTAAACTTGATATCATTTGGCAGGGATACTTGTTTCAAAGGAGTGGGGGGAGATTAATAATAGTACTATAACAATAAAATCATAATTCTTTGCACATTCTTTCTGCCTTTCCAGTCATAGTTAAACATTAAATACAGACACACAGAGTGAAATTTGGCCTTTTGTTTCAGCAGTGACAGTTTACTTCAAAGCAATATTCTTCCTAGTCCTTTAATTAAGGAAAGGGATCCCTTCCATCTCACAGAAAATCTTGCAGTTTTTAAAAAAAATATCTTTAGCTGATCTAGGATTCATTACTACTCCAAATTTAAAAAAGCAGATACAGAACACTGAGAGCCACCCACCTCTGTTGAAAGTGCTCCTTCCTGCGTTAGAAAAAATAGAGGCCAGATTTTTCCAATAATTTAAAAGTTAGGAGTTGGGGGTTTGTTTAGGAAGCTGAATCAATTTATTTCTGACCTTCAGTTCATTGGAAACAACATTTTTCTTTCGAATGACAAAGTTTCCAAGAAGAGCAAGCTATTTTCTCACTGGAAAGATTTCTTGTCCTACCACACCTCCCGGCTTCCGGGCTTCAAGTTAGCTATTACAGCAGGCGCAATGAAATACACCCCCTCTCCCTGTTCCCTATTCACCGCCTTATTCTTTAGGGTTTCTCTCTTCCTATATGAATTGCTCAGCGCTTATCGCCGATCACTCCCTGGATCCAGCCTCTTTGGTTGCAGCGCTTGAAAAAGCTTCTGGTTGCAACGTTGCTGACACATCACCAGGTTGTTTTTACAACTACAGAAGCTTCTTAAAACAACAGTTAGCTATGTTCTAGATGAATGGGAAGGATGGGGGAAGGGGGGAGAGGTCAATGGAGTCCCCCCCCCTACATTTTTAAAACATCTTTCATCTACACAACTTCTTTTAGTCTAAAGCACCTTTCAGATTCCTTTAAAAAACCCAGGTAAATGCACATTGAGATAAATCCAGAAAAAACATGGATAAGGTCGAAAGGTAGGCAGCAGTGATGGTTTTGTTTTGCTTTTGCTTTTGTATTATTATTCCTGAACACAAAGTCAGAAGGAAGCTGCTGGGAAACTCTTTGCACACTCCTGTTGGTAAGCTAGAAACATAGAGGATGGGCACTGATTGGCTTATGTGTCTTCTGAGAATCCTAAACTTGCAAATGGAGACACACAGCAATGCTCAGAGCATGCAAACTGGGAAAGCAAACCAGAAGGTTTCAAACTGCTTTATACAGAAACACAGATACAGTGCAGCTGCATTCATTTATATCATTTTTACTCCACAGGCCCTATTGAACACTTCATTTACCATTGTGACACGCTCTGTTTGTATCAAGATATCTTTTATTACAAAAATGCATGCTTTCCTTTTCTTTTAAAAGCATCGCTATTCCATTACATTAATTTTTTAAAAAAAATCAAAGACAGCATCAGAAACAAGGATATTCACAGCATTTGTGGGTATGAAATTTTACTGGAATATTACTTTCTATTCACAAGGAGAAAGATTCAGGACCTCTTCCAGGAGGAGCTAAAAAGAAAATGGTAAAGTCCAAAAAGGGGGAAAAAATAAGTTAAGCACTCCCTCATTCCTGCTATTTTGTCTATCTGGAACTCTAGTTCTTTTCAAATTAATAGAGAGTTGTCCAAAACGTGTAATGCTGATTCTTTGTGACTTTTTTGTCATTTTCCCAGCAAATGTCAATATTTTTTTTAAGGAAAACATATTCAGTTGTACAGGATTTCTGGACACTATTAATGTTCAAATTGCAGCTCCAAGAAATAGCTTACGTGTGTTAAAAGAAAATTTAGGGTTTGCACTTAGATGCTAGTATCCAAGACTGAGTTGAGAGGAACACCCTATCACATAATTTCCTGTGGGGCATCTAAAAAATATTTGCCTTTTCTTATGCTTTCAGAGATACTGTCATAGGTGGGTATATAGGTAGTCCTCGAATTACACAAGTTCATTTAGTGACCATTCAAAGTTACAATGGCACTGAAAAATGTGGCTTATGACTTTTTGTCATAGTTATGATTTTTGCAGTAATCCCATGGTCACATGATCAAAATTCAGTTGCTTGGCAACTGGCTCAAATTTATCATGGTTACAGTGTCCCAGGGTCATGTGATTCCCTTTTGCAACCTATCGATAAGCAAAGTCAATGGGGAAGCCAGATTCACTTAACAACCATGTAACTGACTTAACTATAGTGATTCACTTAACAACAGTATCAAGAACTCGTTAAATGGGGCAAAATTCATTTAACAACAAAAAAATTAGCCTCAATTGGGGTCGTAAGCAAGGATTATGGGGCCAAAGAAAAGGCCAAGATGAAAGAAGGAAAGCAGATCTGTACATCAACCGGGATCTCATCTAAGATGCACACCATCATGCCAATGCTAACTTGTAAAATCATGCCACCTATTACCAGTCCCACCTCATTAAGGACCATATTACATAAAGCAGTAGTAAAGAATACATGAACCACTGTGCATTATAAATACAGTCCCACTGTATTTGGAACTCTGGTTAGGTAGCAACACTAGATTCTGGGTCATGTTCATCAAAGAACTGATCAAATGTATTTTAAACCATGGGATCAATGAGAATAAAATCAGTCAGATGGCCCAAGTAAGACATTCTACATCTTTATGTAAATATGAAATCTATTTCCACTTAGAAATAGCTTCTGGACTTTATGCTCAAAAGAGAAAAAAATGAAACTTTGGTCTTAGGTTTAGATTACTTGATTAACTCTGTTGTTATAGAAAAGGCATGCATCTACTAAGAAATGTAAAGCAAAAAGGTGAGGCTGTAACTGTACTTTATATTCCACTGAACTGAAATAAGTTGAAGTCCCTTTTTTCCTTTCCTTTTCTTGTTGCCTTGCACTCCTTTCCTCTTTGATCTTTCCATTTTTAAATATGAAATCCACTTACTGCTCCTTTTTGCTTTTTCACTTTACTTTTTTGTGTATGGCCATAGTGGGATCACTAAATAACTACTTCTATTTTCATGTAATTTTTGGAAATCTTCCATCAACAGAATGGAAAGTCATGAATACCTCAAATCAGAGACTACTAAGGAATTTGCTTGTATTGTTACCACTTAAAAAATTAATTTCCAATTTTTTTAGAAAAAATCAGAAATATTAAAAGCAGTAAGTTTCCTTTTTGTGGGTTGACAAGGTTACTAGAAACAAATGGAAGATGATATAATCCAGGCCCTTTACAAAATTTTTGAATAAAGTAGAACTACTATGCAATATTAAACTTCAAGCAGAAGCACCCATATTTCGTTAATATTTTTTCTCTAAGAAGCAACTGAAGGCTGGAATAATTACAGTCTGAACTACCATCCTTATTTTATTACCACTTAACAGTTCTAAAAAGATTCTTTACATATAGTCCAAGGTCAGGAAAGCAACAATTCTACTCCATGTATAAACAATCACAAATATGCCAACAAAATCTTTAGATTCTAAGCATTCTATACCAAATCATAATGCTAATTATAGTATGTTTCAACTTCTAATGAATACATATTCATCTCAAATAACTCCCTATTTAGGACGGGAGAGTACTCCCAGAAAATATCAGATTCTCACCTTGGAGGCATATTCCTTTATTACTATAACTCCCTATATTACAACAAAAATAATTAAGACTGATGTCCCAGTTACTGTCATTCATCCTAGAAAGAGGTAACTGATTACAGTTATTCTAATGCAACACACTACATTTATATGTGTGTCTGCACATAAATGTCAGTGCTTAATCAACACTATCTCCCACAAATCTTAAACTTTCAAGAACTTTCAGATATTAAAAACTGCTGAATTCTGACAACTTCCCAAGCTAAGCAGACAGGTTTTGCCTGGCTGGTAGAACTGAGCACACATGCCATCTTCTTGTTCCAAACCTTTATAGCTCCTTAATCTTGGTGGTTATCGTTTCCACAGTTAAGTGGATGAGAAGCAGTTGCTACCTTAGGTGAACCTGAAGTGGAATTTAATATTATAGTTTACCTATAGGTTTCAAATTCTGGAAAATCCTAACTAGAACAGGTGGGAATTCTGTATTTACCATGCAGGAGTCTCTGATCATGTTTAAGGCACCACATAAAAAGGATTAAGGTTTAATTAAGCAGACAGGTTTAATATGACAGGTGACTCTCTATCAAAGCCCTTCTGGATAAAAGACAGGATATAAACATCTGGCGAAAACGTCTCAGTACCTCAGAGATTAGCTTAATAATCAGTAAATCAGCAGCTAAGGTTCTTTTCCAAATGAGGTGAGGCAAATATTGGGCAGAGAGATGACTGCTTTAGCAATAGAGCTGTACTCTTAGACGTTCTTCAATACAACTATTTACAAACTATATATTGTTGTTGAAGTAGTTTCTTATTATTATTTTTATGTTAATACTACTTCGTGAACTACTATGGTATAAGGCAATATAAATAAACAAAGTGAACCCTTTATCCCGTGGAAGGTTCCTTGGGGGGCGGGGGGCGGTGTGTGTGTGTTAGATAGATTGCATATTGTTCCTTCTAGGTAAAGCACTGTTCCCTCTTTGTTTTCTATATTCTATTTTTATTCTACCTAGAGTCATTTGGAACTGGGCAATCTTGCAAATGTGATTTATAAGAGCATGAATATAATGAGTTATTAAGTCATAGTGAACAGTTCAATTTAAAGATATTGACTCAATTTATGGCAGATATGAAAAAGCAAAATTCCGTGCCAGGCCTTATTAGGAAAAAGGCTGAAAATAAAACTGCCTATAGGTTAATCCCATTATGAAACCTATGACATGTCTTTAACTGAAATACTATATATCGTTCTGGTTACGTTTGAAAAAGAATTAGAAGAGAAGCAGAAAAAGAGAAGAAAACAGAGGATACAAATGATGAGATGGCTCAGAAACTGTTTATGTGAGAAAAAAACAGATAACTGGAAACCTTACTTTAAAAAAAGGAAAATGCAGGGAAATGTGATGGAAGTAATGTATAAAATTATGTACAGTTTGGAGGGCTTCTTCCTCTCTCAAAATGTTAGGGGGATCATTAAAACAAACCAGTTGGAAGGAGACTGAGAACAAACAAAAAAGCATAATTGTGGAATTTTTTTCACCACAAGACGTGATGATGGCTACTAACTTGGATGATTTTAAAAAGGGGATGGATAAAATGATATGTATACCACATGCTATTATTCTTGAGATTTATGTTAGTTAAAGGTTAAGAACAATATGCAGTGTCCAAATATCAGCTGCAGTAGAACCCTGTAAGGAGAGGAATATATCTCCACTTATTATTTGCAAACATCGTAGGGAAACTTGGTTGGCAAGTGTGAGAAACAAAATGCCGGACACAAGATGCTTCAAGATGCTTGATCCAACACATGGGTAATCTTATATTAGGGAGGAACATCATAGCTAACTATGCCACTAAACAAATATCTGACTAGTTCATCTATTTGAATAATTAACATATGTGTGAAAGAGTTGACATGGTTAAAAGAACACTTTGCCCTTGCCCTTCCAAATTCTGCTACCATTTGTATTATGTTTTTGGACATCATTCTTGGTTCAAATGTTAATATATGAACTGTTGAATTAGTCTCTGAGCTTAATATAAGAGTAATCACATATCTTTGGGTACTTTGAATGAGGGAAACAGGATTCAACCCCTGTCTTTACAGATGGCTGCTATGAAGTGATGAAAATTCATCAATGCATCAGTACCAGAATTAATTAAACCTAAAAATATGTATTGCAGTTAGAAGAAATGTGCAAGCACTTTCATAATTTTTTTTAAAGAATACGCTGGTGGCATTTCAATTTTTATTGTTTAATTTTAGATGTAAGCTGTTCCAAAGATCACTCCTGAAAGAACATAAACATTTAAAAAAAATAAAAGTATAGAATAAAAGAGCGAATCAGCTGTCCAACAAATATAATACACCTCTAAATAATTTGCCAAAGAACACAGATCCTTCATTTCACTCAGATCCATCTGTACCCAAAGGTTAGAGCCAAATTACACAAGCACATCCTCGCACACACCTTCATGTATGTATGCTATTTGGAGATTGTTTAGAGAATTATACAGAAAATGCCAAAGCAGAACACAAGTAAATTATTTGCCGTATTTTTTACAGATATACCCCCCCAAAATACAAAAACCATTTAAAAGTTAACCAAAATAACAATATAAATCATAATTAAATGTCGATGTTCTTACCAATGTTATTTTGAAGTTTTGAAGAAGAGATGTAGTAAGCCTTGTGCCAATCTAATCTAGTGTTATCCAAGGAGGCAAATTCTGAAATCACAAAATATAAAACAGACATGTATTTCACCAGAGTTTTCATACAATATTAAGCCTGGAACAGAAAGTTCAGTTGAGCAAGTAATATTCAATTAATAAAAATAAGAACAGGGATAGGAGCTGTCCAATACAAAATGTACCTCTTACATGTTTTACTTATATACTCTACAGGTAGTTCTCAATTTATGGTCACAATGGAGCCCAGAATTTTGGTTGTAAATCACTGCAGTTGTAAATCAAGACCCCATGGTCATTAAGCAAATTGTGTGATTTTTAATTCAACGATGTGGTCGCTAACTGAATCTAGCATATCCAAGCAATGTTTTTTGCCATTTTCTGGTGCCATTGTCAAAGTTGCCTATTGTGGTTATGTGACCTTGGGATGTGCAACCGGGTGTCAATGCAAGTCAGTTGCCAAATGCCCAAAATGCAATCAACTGGTTATGGAGGTGGTGATGGTATAGGAGTTGTAACTTTAGAGACAGGTTATAAATAACTTTTTAAAAGCCCATTCGTAGCTTCAAATGGTCATTAAACAACCAGCCATAAGGATTACCCATATGTAAATAAAAGTGCCATCAATTACATACATGAATTTTGTAGTCAAAATAAATCAGTACATGGAACTCTCTATACTTTAAATTGAATCTTTATGAAAGCACACAGAAAGCTTCATTTCCTTGGATTTTAAAAAGGTAACAGTTCTCAACAGGCACACATTTAAATACCTTGCATTTAAAATTTCAGTCCCAAATCAATTACCATTTGGGAATGCTTTCATAATGTTTAAATTATTTTAAGGAAAAAGATCACAAACTCATCCAATTTTTGAAACACCTAAACATTATTCTTCAGTTTAAATCTCAGTTTATAGAGATTACTAATGGGAATGGTTCAGATTTTTTTTAAAAAAAGAAACAATATAATTAGAATAGAAAATGAATTCCATCATTTACAGATTGATTTTTTTTTAAAATATCAATTCCCCAAGTCACCAGACTCAATTAAGTAACTTAGGATAAGACATAATTGCCATAATTATGTGTTTATTTTGCTTAGTTAATATGGCACAACCTATGTCACTGCTTGCTATTTACCTCCCTAACTACTAAGTTCCCAATGTCATTGTACTTGGAATTGTAGAGTATTCATCCAAAACTGATCCCAAAAGTTTCCGAGATGCTTAATTTACACACCAAATTTGTAGTTCAAATCACGGTGCATGTGAAAAAGCCATTTCAGAAAAATATGTATCAAAGTAAATTTAACACCTTTAGCAGCCTTTGCCCTGTCTTATCAGGTTGGACTTTTGTTCTGGTTTATCTTGCCATTTATATTCCTTAGAATCTGAACAAACAATTCCTTTTTCCATTCCTAAAAGTGCAGAAAGTTCCTGACCTAATGAATGGCCTGTTCACTGAGACTACAAGAAGTGCTCATAAAATGTGGAAATGCTAATAATTAAAATGTTTTTCTCAATGAAACAAGTAAGTAGTTGCCCAAATTATACACATATATTTCACATCTGAGTATAGATAGTCTTCAAATTACAACCAGAATTGAGACTAGAATTTCCGAGGTTAAGCAAGGCAGTTGTTAAGTGAGTCCCACCCAATTTAATGCCTTTTTTTGCCATGGTTAAGCAAATCAGTTCCAGTTGTTCAGATAATACCACAGTTGTTAAATGAATCTGCTTCCGGTTGGAAGTCTGCTGGAAAGGTCGCAGATGGCAATCACAACATCCTAGAAGCCTGCAGTCATTAGAAACAAGTACCTATTTGCCACTGTACAAATTTTGATTATGTGACCACAGGGATGGTATGACGGTTGTAATTGTATCAGTTGTACGTCACTTTTTCCAGTGCTCTTGTAACTCCAAATGGTCACTAAATAAATGGTTGTAAGCAGGGGTGGGCTTCTGCAGGTTTGGTGTATGCGCAATTTGTGCGCGCTCATTTTGCTTGTCCACATGCGCAGTTTCCTGTAAATAGGTCTGTACATGTGCAGAACCTTAAATATGTCCAAAAAATCATGTTGCAGCGACTAGGGAACAGGTTTGGGGGTGTGCTGAACCTGCCATCCCTACCCGTTCAGCAACCTAGTAACAATTTCCACTACCAGTTCACCCAAACCGGTGTGAACTGGTAGCAACTCACCTCTGGCTGTAAGTTGAGGAATACTGTATATACGCTGCATTACCACATACTCCGACTATAGATTTATCTAACTAACTGAATAGGGCTTATCCTGACCAAGCTGGCTTTGTTCTTTTTTATACAGCTTACAGTACTTGAAAAGATGAATAGACATTGGCCTTGCTCACATTATATAGGTAGTCCTGGGCTTACAACAGTTCATTTAGTGACCGCTCAAAGTCACATCATCACTGAAAAAAGTGACTTACGACTGTTTTTCACACATTGTAGCATCTTCATTTATATTTGGATGTTTGACAACTGACTCAAATTTATGACGGTTGCAGTGTCCCAGAGTCATGTGATCCCCTTTTGCGACCTTATGACAAGCAAAGTCAATGGGGAAACCAGATTCACTTAACAACGGTGTAATTAATTTAATAGCTGGTGGTTCACTTAACAAATGTGGCAAGAAAAGCCATAAAATGGGGCAAAACTCACTTAACAAATTTCTCACTTAATAACACAAATTTTGGGCTCAAGTATGGTCATAATTTGAGGACTACCTGTATTTATATACAAAATGAGTGTAACATAAGGACAAATGGGAGACACATAGCACTGACACAATTGTGTACACACTAACAGAATTAGAAATTCATTGCCCATTAAGTCATGTTGTAGATTGTCAAAGCAACAAAGGCCCAAACCCCAATAGTAAATAGACTGACTACAAATATAAAAAATTACAGAGACAGCAAGATTTAATTGTCAATAAGACAAAAATGGAAATTCTTTAAAACTTTCTTTTTGGAATTGGATTGGTTCCAATAAATTCAAATAAGTACTATTGTTTCAAAGGAATTAAAAAAACAAGGGCAGTCTCACAAATTTGGCTGAATTTTAAAATCTTTAAAACTTTAAAATCTTTAAATCTTAAAAACAAACTTTGGAATGATTGCTGGCCTTATTCTAAATTGCTGGTGAAATATGATTCAGAACTGGAACAAATTATAGACTGTATTGAGTAAATGGATGAAGAATTTAGACAGAATCAGAGATAGGCAAAACTAGCAAACAAAAAAATTCTAGATCGACAAAGTTAAATGGTATATCTTATGGTAGTTATGAGCTATACAGATTTAGAAATAGAACATTTCAATGTGTCAATATAAATGTTTAAGTGCCTAGCAGTAGGACTGTTGGTGATTTTTATTTCCTCAAAGTTCAAATCCAGAGACTAAGTACATACATGTTAAAATTAAGTGATGATCCCATGTATTCTGTGGGCAGTAATTTCCCAGAAGTTTGAAGAGTCTCAAAAATAAATTTGAACTTGGAGAAGTAGCTTTCAGAAATAAAACAAATTAATGCTACAGCAATCTATCCTTTAAAGGAAGATGAGTCACTACCCAATATTTAGTGTGGGAGGACAGCATGACACAGAACAAGGCAAGTCTTAAAGCAACTCTGTCTAATTTCTATAAAACTTTAACAAATTATCAGATTTTGACAGAATACAGGTACTCCTCGAGTTATGACCACAACTGACCCCAACATTTCTTTTCACAAGACAGTTAAGTGAGTTTTTCCCCATTTCGTGACCTTTTTTTGCCAGAGTAGTTAAGTGAATCACTGCAGTTGTTAAGTGAATCACAAGGTCATTAAGCAAATCTGGTTTCCCCCATTGACTTGGTCAGAAGCTGGTTGGGAAGATTACAAATGGTGATCACATGATCCCAGGACAGTACAACTGCCAGTTATCAAGCACCCAAATTTTGATCATGTGGAGAGACGGGGGGGGGGAGGGGGGGGAGGGAAGATACACACACAACAAATGGACCCAAAGCCAAAAACCAACAGACCTCAAATCTCTTTAAAGAACTTATTCTTTATTTGGTATTACTTGACTTACAGAATAAAAGTAAAAATGAACTGTGTATATTGCAATATTGTACTTAGCTAGGTTATTATCTTCATAGTAACTATATACATACTTACACCACCTACCCATCATGCTATTCCTTTTCATCTTAAATAATATGGTGCAATGCCTCAGTAAAAGCAAAATTATTAAAGGAAGGAAATAAAGAAAAATAAAATCTGAGTCAATTTGGTTTACATCAGCACCACTCACTAGACTGCTCCATAGCTTTCTATTCTGGGAAGCCATCTTTATTTCCACTGCATCCATATACTGCTTTCTTGGCAGGCTGCCATTTGTTCGTTAGACTTCTTGCCTCTCTCTTCTGGGTGATCTCATCAACCAACCTTGAGTTTTTAACCTTTGCCTTCCTCTCACACTTCCATATATTCATTTTATGATTTGACCAAACCACCTTAATGTAGTTCTTATGTACTGGCCATCACTTTTGTATTCAGTCTACATTTATTCAACACTGATTAATCCATCCCTTCTTTGGCTCATTTCTACTTCATTCAACTTAAATTTTATCTTTCTTCAACATGTTTAATTCTCATATAATAAAATGGCTTGAAAGACAATCTTTAGCCATTTTTGCTTCCCTGCCTCACACTATATTTTACTTCTTTTCTTTTGAATTTGATATACCTTGCAATACTTTTCACCAATCAACCCCAAGTGCCATGGTAGTGCAGTGGTTAGAATGCAGTATTGAAGGCTAACTCTACATTCCACTGCCAAGAGTTCAATTCCCTCAATGCAGATCGGCTCAAGGTTGACTCAGCCTTCCATCCTTCCAAGGTGGGTAAAATGAGGAGCCAGATTGTTGTTGAGGGCAATATTGCTGACTCTGTAAACCGCTTAGAGAGGACTGTAAAGCATTTTGAAGCAGTATATGTCTAAGTGCTAGTGCTACCTTGATCTTTTGATATGTTCAGTTTCACATCCATACTAATTGTATTATATACTTTATTCAGTACTCAAATTATTCTGTTTCGCCTACATTTATACACAATTTCCAAGCATATAACATCACAAGCATTTATACATTTATCCATGATTACATGACAACACATACTATCACATACTTGTCTTACTTTTGCTCAGTGTTGAAGCATTCATTAAGTGTTTCATTTGTTCTCAGCAATATTTGTTTTTTATTTAGCAATGTGGCTGACCAATTAAAATTATGCACTGTGCTATTCTTGAACAGAAATTACAGCTCGGCTTTGGCCTTCCTTCTGAGGCTTTTAATAAGCAGAGCAAAGTACATGTTTTTTTTTAAGAATCTCAGTCCAAAGCATTTGACTAAAATATGGGTGGATTTTTATCTTCTGTTTGGAGCATCTGCCAATCTTTCCTTGGAAGTGCAACCAAAGAGGGAAGAATTGCAAAAGTAAATGATAATATGCAAGGGAGAGGCACTTCTTGGAAAAAGAGAAATGTTGTGTATGAGCACATCTTGGCATATGCATAAAAGCTTTATTAAAATTTGGCCAATAAATTAACTAATACCACTTATTGGATTTTTAAACACCTAATTATCATTTCCAACAGAGAGAATGACATACAAAAAGTAATGTGTAAAATATTTAAGTTTGCTTATCCAAATGAGTACTGTGGGGAAATTTTAAATGCGAGCAGAACTGGAAAGATCTAAGGCCAACCAAGAAATTAATAGGAGAGTGATAATTTGACATTCACTAGATTTATCTAGTTTTCAGAACTTTTATTAGACAGTCACAACAAAAAGTATGAACAAATGATGAAAACATGTTTGCAAGCAAACAACCAAGTTCAGAGAGCACTATGACCTTAATAACTGAGGTTTTAATTAGAGGAATTAAGCAGTGAGAAGGGAAATAGCTAAATCCCCCCCCCATCCCATTAACCAGGTTCAGAGCACAAACCAGGTTTGCTTCAAGCAAAAAAGTTTCTGAAGAAAAAAAAATATGAGGAAAGATAGCATGTAGAAAAGCTTTATAGTGCCTGTCACTTTTCTAAATGTCTGCAGCCTTTGCAGTATTGTTAGCTGGCAAACAGATTGGGGGGAGGGGACTGGATTAGTATGAGAATGGTTAAAAGAAAAACTTCTGATTATTTTGCAAACTTCAAGGGATTCCACTTGTTGAAGCAAGAGATATAGTTTTAGAATAGTTCTCCCATACTGTGCACATCAAGGTGATATACAACCACCGAATCAATCCTAATTATCATGAAGAGTGATAATTTATGATAATTAATAAAGCAGCAGAATAAATGAGAAGAGAACCAAATAAAATAAGAAATATCTAGGGGAAAAGAAAAGCCAGGTAAGAAGTATTAATGAAATGCTGTTCACATTGTGTGTGATGTCAATTATACCAGCACTTCAAACCCATTGTTTAATTTGAAACAAGATTAGTCAAAGCTCAACTCTGAAATATATGATGCAAAATAAAATGAATCTAAATTGGAAAAATCTAGACTTGAATTTTACCTTCAGCTATAAAGTTTACTGAGCTAAATGATCCTGAGTCAACAAATTGCTCCCAATCTAGCCTGAGGATGTAGCTCCATGGTATATGGTATTTTGAACTTATTTAAAGGAGCAGGAAAAGAAATGAAAAAGAACAATTACAGAAAGCTCCACAGGTCTAGGATTCTGAGTGAGGTACTTTTCAATCTTTTTAATCATTTGTACTGCTTTTAAAAATTATGTATTGCTCAAATATCATAATCCTCCCCCCACATAAGATTCTAGGACCAGAGTTGGAATGTAGACCATGCTGCCCATCAAGTCTAACCCTCTGCTGGGGATAGAAATCAAAATTATTGGCCATCCTGCTTCTAGTTGAATATTTCCAGTAATAAGATCACCACCATATCCACATTCATAACATCGTAACATAGGCTGCCTCTATCACAATACTTTTAGGGCAGAGATGTAGTAATAGAACCACAGTATGCACCATTCCACATTTTGATAATACTTAAAATGTATCTTGCACTAAATAAACGATAATTCAAGTTACTTTTCTTTGCAGTTTAGTTTTCTAAAAATCAGTAAACGACATCTTTAGTTTTTGATTCTTTAGAAAGAAGCAGCCAGCCAGCCATTTTCAAAAGGCTAAAGAAAACACCAAAGGCAGGATAATTAATAATCACCTCCACTTTAATTCAATTCTGGTTCTTTAAGCTGGCAGACTGTTTTTTGAAGGTGGAGGGGGTTTCAGTCTAGGTGTCTTATTTACACTTTTAGATGCACTAGGAAGTGCAGCAGGATAGGATCAGTACACATGATAAAAGCCGGATTCCTGGCCTCTCATACGTCAAAAGGATATTTCTCTTTTTGACCCATCAGGCTTATCTCCAGGTAGCAGCAATTAATTACGCCTGTGACTAAGAACCATCTAAATTCCTCTGAATGCTCTGAATTGATGTGATACTGGGGATACTGAGAAATTATCCAAGCAAATTTTGGGAAGGGACCAGGACAAGCACCAGCAATTAACTAGCAAGGTGGTGGCAATCACACAAAATGTCACGTTATTCTCAGGCCATTTTTGTGTCCCTTACAGCTTGTTCTGGCATCATTTGGCTATCTCTGAGTTGCTGCTATAAAGCCTGACTTTATTCTTCTGCATTGTGCCATAAGACTTTCCCTTCATCCATGTAAGCACAGCGCAAATACTTTTTGAGTTTGAGTTTTATTTCATTTATATGCCGCCCTTTTCCCTAAGGGGACTCAGGGCGGCTCACAACTCAAAAAGGGAAGCGGGGATACAAACAGTTTAACAAGAACACAAAACTATACATAGTTAAAAAGCACAACAATCATACCATTCGAGATAGGGGCAGCGGATCTTTAGCCCCAGGCCTGTCGGAACAGCCAGGTTTTAAGGGCTATGCGGAAGGCCTGGAGGGTGGTGAGGGTTATTATGCCATCACAACTTTTAGGGTGAGGGTACCCAACATTTTTGACTTCAGGTAACTGCTTGGACTGCCTGCAGTTTTCTTGGCAACATTTTTCAGAAAGCTCTTGCCTGCTTCCTAGGGCTGAGAGAGTAACTGGTACCACCCAGCTGGCTTCTAGGTCTAAATCAGGATTAGAACTCACAATCTCCAAGTTTCTAGCCTGGTGCCTTGACATCTACATCATTCAAACTCTCTGATCATAACATTATTTTCATCTTATCCCTGTTCAGATATAGGCTTAGATTATCCTTAACTGTTTAAGGGTAAAAAAAAAAGTTTTTTCCCATGTTTAGCACCATCCAAAGTTATCCATATGGTGTAAAAAATCTATTCAGACTTTGTTACCCATTACTTTAGAAAGAAATCAGGTAATTATAGTAGCTGGGAAGAGAAACAATAGAGGTAGGGCAGGCACTGATAACTGAGTAATAAATATATTACTATAGCTATAAAAACCGGCTGGGTGACTTTGAGCCAGTCACTTTCTCTCAGCTCAACTTCACAGGGTTGTTGTGGGGAAAATAGGAGGTAGAAAGGTGTGCTGAATATGAGTTATTTGTAAAAAGTAACAAAGGTAGATCATAAACAAGGAAATAAAAATAGTGTTCTTCAACTCTAGAATGGACAAAGAATCCATCTCAGCAAACAGGGAGAAGGCATACAAATGACAGCCTTATTTCCGATCTATATATAATGTCATAACTTTTGAGAAAGATATTTAAACATGTCAATACCATGACCCCACCAACTGTAACAGGACAAAGCAATATTACTGTCCACAAAACATCTAACTGTACACAGTAAATGGTGAAAACTAGATCCTGGAATCTAAAAATTTCACATACTTTCATTAAAAAAATGTTTAACAAAGTTTATGGATTATAAGCCCCTATGGTCTTCAGGTAAAGAGTAACACCTCACATCCTACTTGCCAATTTTTGTGTAAGTCACATACAAACATGATGAACTTTAAGAAAAAAAATTATGTCATCACCATATAGTTTCACTTAGGGAATATTAACTTCCTGTTCTAAAATTATAATACTCTCTTCTCTTCTGAAGAAGCTGAAAGTTTTCTTTTTTGGGCATTGCTTAATGTAGACAAGAATGAGAAAAACCCCTTTCTAGGGACCAAAGGAAGCTAAGTCTCCTTAGGTGGAAGAACATAACCCCCCCCCCTTTTGTCCTTTCCCCCCTCTTTTTAACCAATTGTTTTCCTTAGAAAATGAAAGCATCTTCAACTCAGTGAAAAATACATTCACACCAACTGTAATATTACATTGTTTAGCGAGCCAAGGGAAAACATGGTTCTCATGAGGAGGGTCTAGAATTTTTTTTAAAAAAAAAGCCTAAAACAGCCTCAGATTTTTTATTTCTCATTTCTTTTTTTTCTTCCCTTTCTCCAAGTCCATTCTAGATACCCTCTTTTCTTGTAAAGGAAGGCGAGGGAGGAAGATTTCACACGTTTCCCTTCCCAATCACACGCGCAACCTTTTTTTTTTTTTTTTGGCATTCTACTTCGATCACTTGAGAATAGGAATCATAACCCAGACTCGTGAAAAGCCAGACTCCCTCTAGACCGCAATCCCCGTACCGTCGCGCGTTCACAAGACCGCGAAGCTCGCGGGTTCTCCCCTCGCACGCGCGCGCGCGCCCCCCACTCCACCACACGCCAAGCGCTCTGCCCCGCGAGTCAACGGAGGACTCTCTCGCTTAAGACCAGTACCTCAGCTCCCCGTCCCGGTTCTCGGAACTAACCGACACCTCCCGCCACCCCGTCCCGTAACCCGCCTATTAACTGGAAACCACCGTCTACTCGACTCCGCCCCGCCGCCGCCTCCTCTGCTAATTTCCCTCAACACGCCCAATGAGGGGCCGGCGCTCCTCTCTGCCCCACCAATAGATTTTTCAGCCGTACCTGGTTCTAACCCCGCCTCTTCATGGCTTCTCTTCTCCTCTCAGGGACGGCTGGTCGCGCTCCGCCCGCTCCCCGCCTGCACGTCAATGGGCAAGGTGACGCGTGAAAGGCGGGGGAAAGGAAATTGAAGCGGATTTTCCAACTGGTTTCGGCTAAATGCCGCCTCAGATTGTCCTGCTGAAAGGAAAGATAACAACAACAATAAAGTAATAATAATAACATGGTGATGGTGGAGGAAGAAGAACAGATTGTTGTTGTTGTTGTTGTTGTTGTTGTTGTTATAGCGCAATTGTATCACAGCGGCCAGTTGTTTCGCTGGATTTGGGATTGATTACTAGTCGGGCCCCACCCAGGGGCCTAAGAGGTCGTAAGGTAATATGCGTGCAGATCCAAGCAGTGCGGCTTTTTGCATTTGACTGATGGTGATTTTGTCAATTTTTAACTGTTTTAAATGTAATTCCAGTGCTTTTGGAATAGCACCCAGTATGCCAATTACCACTGGAATTACCACTGCTGGTTTGTGCCAGAGTTGTTGAATTTCAATTTTTAAGTCCTGGTACTTTGCAATTTTTTCATGTTCCTTCTCGGCGACCCTGCTATCTCACCTGGTATTGTGATGTCTATGATTGTGACCTTATTTTTCTCAACCAGTGTGATGTCTGGTGTATTATGTGCCAGTATTTTGTCCGTTTGTATACGGAAATCCCACAAGATCTTGACCATCTGATTTTCGGTGACTTTTTCAGGCTGATGTTCCCACCAGTTTGTTGCTGTTTTAATATTATAATTTTTTCACAAATTCCAATGGATCATTTGTGCTACTGAATTGTGCTGCAATTTATAATCAGTCTGCACGATTTTTTTACAGCAGCTGAGTATGTGATCAACAGTTTCATCAGCTTCTTTGCAAAGTCTGCATTTGGCATCATCAGAGGATTTTTCGATTTTGGCCTTAATGGCATTTGTGCGGATAGCTTGTTCTTGCGCAGCCAGGATTAGTGACTCTGTTTCTTTCTTTAATGTACCTGTTGTTAACCATAACCAAGTTTGTTCACTGTCCACTTTATCTTTTATTTTTTCCAGAAATTGGCCATGCAGTGCTTTGTTCTGCCAACTCTCCATTCTTGATTTTATCACCTCTTTTCTGTATTCTTGTTTCGTCTGTTGGGCCTTCAGTAGATTTTTGTTCTTTACTTCGATTAATAGATGTTCTTGACTTTCTTTTAAATAATCAGCCAGTGCATGTTTTTCTTCTTCAACTGTTTGCTTCACTTGTAATAATCCTCTGCCACCTGATTTTCGGGGCAGATATAGTCTATCAGTATCACCATGTGGATGTAAACTGTAGTGCATTGTCATTAGTTTCCTGGTTTTTCGGTCCAAAATGTCCAAATCAGCTTGTGTCCAGTTAACTATACCAGCTGTGTATCTTATAACTGGTATTGCCCAGGTATTTATGGCCTTGATTGTATTTCCACCATTCAATTTAGATTTCAAAATTTTCCTAACTCTGTTGATGTACTCTTGCCTGACAATAGTTTTTACTTCTCCATGCTTGATGTTATCCAACTGCAGAATGCCTAAGTATTTGTAGGCTTCATTTTCGTTGCATTTAATTAGTTGGCCATTGGGCATTTCAATTCCCTCACATGCAGTGATTTTGCCCCTTTTTGTGGTGCATTTTTCCATGCCAAACTGCATTGAAATATCGGTGCTGAATACTCGGACTGTGTTTGTCAATGATTGGATTTCTATTTCTGACTTTCCATAGAGTTTCAAATCATCCATATATAGTAAATGCGAAATTTTTTCAGCTTCTTTGGCTGGTAGCCTAATTTCAGTTTTTTAAGATTACTGATAGTGGGATCATGGCGATGATGAAGAGAAGAGGTGAAAGTGAATCACTCTGGAAAATTCCTCGCTTGATATTAACCATTCCATAGATCTCATTCCCTACTGCCAACTCAGTTCTCCATTGTTTCATCGCCTTTTCAGTAAAGGATGTAATATTTTTGCTAATGCCAGTTGTTTCTAAGCATTTTATGATCCAACTATGTGGCAGTGAGTCAAATGCCTTTTTGTAATCAATCCAGACCATATTCAAGTTCGTTTTTCTGTTCTTACAATTTTCTAATATCATTTTATCAATTAGGAGCTGATCTTTTGTGCCCCTGCTCCTTCTTTTGTTGCCTTTTTGCTCTACTAGCAAGATATTGTTTGTTTCCAAATAATCCATCATGTTTTCTGCAATAATGCCTGTGAGTAATTTGAAGGTTGTTGGCAAGCATGTTATTGGTCTGTAGTTTTCAGGTGTTGTTCCTTTAGTTGCATCTTTCTGAATCAAGTATGTTTTTCCAGTTGTCAACCATTCATCAATTTGGCCCTTTTGTAAAATTTCATTCAGTTGCCTGGCCAATATTGCATGTAAACTGGTCAGATATTTGAGCCAGAAACCATGTAATTGGTCCTTTCCAGGTGATGTCCAATTCTTTACCTTTTTTACTCGATTTTTGACCATCTCAGTTGTTATTTCTAATACTTGCATTTGTTCGTTGCCAATGCTTTTCTCAAAGTCATGTATCCACTTTGCTTCTTTATTGTAGTCCTTTGCATTTTCCCACAAATTCTTTCCAGAATTCAACTGTGGCCTGCTTTTCTGGTTTTTCACTTTTGGTGTCACCATTCACATTAAGACTTTGATAAAAACGTCATTGGTCTGATCGAAATTGCTGCTTTTGTTTATATTGGATGATTCGTGCCTCATATCTTTCAATTTTTCTAGCTGTTGCTGTTATCTGCTGTTTTACAATCTCTACAACTTCATTGATGTTTCTTGTATCCAATCTATATCTTCTGATTAGCCGATCTATGATTTTGTTGTTTTTAAGCCATTGCTCATGCATGTTCTTTAAGTTACTAGCATCTGCCCTTAATTTTTTGACTTTTTGTTCTAATCGGATTTTTCACTTTGGCTTTGAGGCTTTTTCTGTTGTGTGACTAGGTACTTTTATTTTAATGCCTAGTTCATTAGTGACTATTACAGCTGCGCTGTACATTAACTGCATTAATGCAGTTAACTTCGTTTCCAAGATGGATCCCGATTCAATTGTTGAAAACACTGCATTAACCATTTTCATGATAGGGGCCAAAATTTTCTTAGGCACAGTTTTTAGTGATGGTAAACGTTGCCTTTCCTCATTAAGCAGAAAATGCTCCATGATCTTATCCTTCAATTCTTTTTGTTTTTGAGTTAGTTCATCAGTTGGTTCATTGATAACTGGTTCTAGAGAGCTTCTTCTGGGAGTTCTACTATAATGTCTTTAGTTGTGTCTTGAATATCAGTTATTTCCGCTTGTGATATTGTTTTTTTGGTTTTGCAATTTGCCTGAATTTCCTCAAGTTCAACTTCACTAAACACTTTATTCCGTATAATAAATCGCCTTTGATCTGCTAGTCATTGTTCACTAACATTTGAATCTGGATATTGTTGTTTCCATAATTCATACATTCGCTTTAACTAACCTCTTTTTTCTGGCTCTGAGTTGTAGTAACAGGCCATTATGGCACGTTTTCATCTGCACTATATTTTTGTCGTTTTGTTGGCTGGTCCACTTGTAGCCCACTTGTCGACGGATGTCTAGGGACCCCAACATCCGCTGTGGCCCTCGTTAACCCGTGCGACGACTGATGCGGTATAAAATTTTTATTCGTTTTCTTTCACCATATTGTATGGGTTGGCGGGTTTTTCTTTATGGGGCCAGGTTGCCAACCTGACCCCAACCCTCCTCCTTTCTCATCCGGGCTTGGGACCGGCAACGGTGGAGTTGTTGTTGTTGTTGTTGTTGTTGTTGTTGTTATTATTATTATTCCACATCCGTCATTGGACATTTGTGATCATGTTGGCAATCTAGCTGCATGAAAAAGTGCTGCTGAGTTTTGTCCAAACCAGTCCCTTTGGTTTTGAAGCCATGATGTTCTTCTTCTGCCTGGACTTCCTTTGCCTTCAATCTTTCCTTGGAGGATTAAATGAAGGATGCCGTATTTTTCTGGGTGTCTCTTCACATGTCCAAAATATTCTAACTTTTGTTTTTTAATGGATTTGATGATTTCCCTTTGCTTTTCCAGGCGGCTTATCACCTCCTCATTTGTGATTTTGTCAACCCAACTTATACATAACAGCCACCTTAGTCCCTTCAAGTGACTTTTTGTCAGAGACCAACTCTCCACTCAGGATAGAAAAGATGTAACAATATTGTTCTGGACTTTAGAATTCAGACAGACATATAACACCTCAGACTTGATAATTGTTGATAAAAAAGACAAAAAAAGTCTGGATAGTGGTTGTGGCAGTGTCTGGAGATAGAAGAATAGAAGAGAAAGAACTGGAGAAGAAAACAAAATACAAAGACCTACATATAGAAATAGAACGATTGTGGCAAAAGCAAGCAAGGATAGTACCAATAGTAATAGGTGCCTTGAGTACGGTCCCAAAACAACTGGAGCATCATTTGAACACCTTTGGCATTGACAAATTCTCCATCAGTCAATTGCAAAAGGCAGCTTTATTTGGAACAGCTTCTATCCTGCGACATTTGTAACACAGTCAAACATCCAGATCTACCTACCCCAGGTCCTTGGTAAGGACTGGATAGGTAGGCAAAAATGCCAAACCCAATCTGAACATCTTGGGTGACTCTGCAAAGATTAATCATCATCATCATCTCTTACTAATAACACTCTCAGCCTAAACGAACTACCTTGGCTCCCTTAGCTGCTTGTAGCTCGTCTTTCAAAATAAATCCCACTACACATTTTACATGACATGGTTAATTAATTTGCAGGTTTTAATTCAATTTGCATGGTTAATTAATGGAGTTATGAGTACATGTATGTGACGTACATAATGCATTTAGCCAGGGACAGCTCCTGGTATGCCTCTTTCTCTGCAGGATAACTGACTGAAACTTGTAGCTTGGTGGAGATCGGGGTATTTTTCTTGAGAATAGCAGCAGATTATAATGTATAAGTGTTTCCAACCACATGCCTCCAGGCGGGTTGGACTTCCACAGTCTCCTAATTATTATAGATATTGCTGTGTCAGTCCCCAAAAGTTGGAGAAAATGGTTAAGATTATAGGATCCAAAAGAATTGCTAAATGCTGTTTTACAACATTTTCCCAGCAGTGGCATTCTGGAAAAGGGGAAAGAAATCATCGCTACAATCCAAAAAATAAAACATTGTTTTTAGATGGCAAGATTAGTCAGTGCCTTTGATTTGGGATTCTCTGCTGGAGAAGTCAGGTTTAGGAGGTCAGAGCAGATAACAAATAACCTGAATGATCTTTAAAAAAATAAGCCTCATCAGATTTGCCTAGTACTTGGCTGGGAAATGATCAAGAAATACTGATTATAAATTAGACAAAGAATTAAGAAAATCTGGGAAATCTGTAATAGAATGCCATTTTTATATTACTGCCAAGAAAAACCCTTGATGTGTTTGTGTGGCCTTCAGGAGTCAAACTCAACTTAAGGGAGGCTTTACATACCCTCTGGCACCAAGTGTTTTTTAACAACTGCTGCTGAACCATCACACATTTTGCACTGCTCTGGGGTGATTGAGAGATATGGGCCAAAGTGAGTGGTGACAAGCTATATCCACGTCAAATATGTAACAATGAAATGGACAAACGCAGAATCATTCCATTCTAGTGCAGCAATGAAGCACTCTGGAACAGTGAGATTATACATTAGGCTCTTCCAGATGGAGGACTTATGTTATCAATAAAAAAGCAACATGCAGCTATTTATTTCATTAAATGACATTGGGGGTGGGTGGGATGGAGGATGATAATGGAAGAATATCAATGGCAATTCTTAGTCATTCAGGTTGTCTGGAAGTTGAGTTATGGCAACTGGACTTAATATTTTTTGTTGGTTTGAAACGTTTCACTGCTTATCCAAGTAGCATCTTCAGTCTCAGCAGTGACTCTATGCATACTCAGAGCCCCCCTAAGCAACTTGCTCAGACTGAAGAAGCTACCTGGATAAGAAGTAAAACGTTTCAGTCCAACAAAAAATAAAAAATCCAGTTGTCATGACTCAACTTCCAGATAATGGAAGAAGTGGGAAAAGATGGAAGAATTTCTAATGAGGATATTGTCATCTGGGTTGTTTATAAAATTTTCTGAGGCAGATACAGGTAGTCCTCGACTTACAGCAGTTCATTTAGTGGCTGTTTGAAGGTACAACTGCACTGAAAAAAGTGACTTATGACTCTTTTTCACACTTAACAACCATTGTAGCATCCCTAGATTCATATGATCAAAATTCAGACACTTGGCAACTGACTCATATTTATGACGGTTGCAGCGTCCTGGAGTTGTATGCAACTTTCTGACAAGCAAAGTCAACGGAGAAACCAGATTCACTTAACAATCGTATTACTAACTTAGTAACTGCAGTGATTCACTTAGCAATTGTGATAAGAAAGTTTGTAAAATTAAGCAAAAATCACTTAACAACTCTCACTTATCAACACAAATTTTGGGCTTAATTGTAATCATAGTTTTTACTGGCTGATGGGGTGGAGGTGTGGAATCCAAAATACCTTTTGAGTGCAACCTAGTGATTCTGCAGTGACAGTATAGATTTATTAGAAAGTATCAGCTACAATCCAGCAAGACTTAAGAATGGCCACGAGCAGTGAAAAAAGCAGTGGGAGTAAGAGTGACTTTCTACTTCCTGTCAGTTTCCACATTGAATCTGCTTGTGGGATGCTGGCAGGAAGCATCAGAAATCACAATCACATTACTGCGGGGTATGCTACAGCAGCCACAAGTTTATGAATAAAAGTGGTCAAAGATTGCTGAAATTTCAATTCCAAGGGAATAATGAATCCTGGATTTTTGTGGTTTTTTACACATTCTTCAAGTTAGCAGATTTGAGGCACCCTGGTTCAAAAATTATTGCAATTTGATGACCATTTGGCTTAATTGAAGGGTACAAACCAGAGGTGGGTTCCTACCAGTTCGCACCTATTCAGTAGAACCGGTTCGTCAAATCTACTGAACCGGTTAGAAGAGGTTCCACCAGTGGACCCGGAAAGCAGGCCACACCTACAGAAGAGGTTCCAAAAATTTTTGAAACCCACCACTGGCAAGGATCTTGTAACTTGACAGCTTTAAGACTTGCACGCTTCAATGCCAGAGTTTCTGAATAGCTACTTGGACCGACCTAAGTACTAATTCATAATTTCATATCCGGTCACATGGGCAGCAAGCCACTCCCTTTCAGTCACATGGGTGGCAAGCCACTCCCACAAAGGAGGCCACACCCACAGAGTAGGTTCCAACAATTTTTGAAACCCACCACTGGTACAAACAGACAGACAATGAAAGTCTTAGTAGTATATAGATCATTGGGCTGATGATGCAACATCAGCCCAGCTTATATTAGCCAGCTTTGGCTGGTCCCAGTATTCTCTCTATGCTCCAGTTACTTAATCATTTGCAGTAGATAATAGTTGATAGGAATGTTGCTGAGAAGGGGAGAGGGTGAACCTTGGAAGTCACATTTTCCCTCAGGAGGAGCTGGGAGAGGAGTTACCGTATCAACAGCTATGTCACTGAGGTGACTCAAATGATAGTGCTGGCTGCATCACATCCAGGGCTGATCCAGGGAAATTCCTCCTTCTACTAGCATTGCCACTAGGAGTGGCTTGCTCACATTGGCACTGGTAGGCTATACTGCACAGATCCACCATGTAGCAGATTGGTTGGTTGCAACTGGGTGACCATGCTGCTCAAAGTGGGACAATTCAGGGGATCACCTGTTTGTGTCCTGCCAATACAACTCACAACATGCCACATGGGAGATCCCATAGACTCCCGGCACCACATGTCAGTCCTTATGTGGGCAGCCTGTGCCTGTAGCAGTGTTGGCTGAAAGGAACCTCTTTCTTGCTTTGCCCCATCCCACTCTGAGCTGCCTGTGGACCACAAAACCTTTATTTATTTTTCTAATTAAATTGTTTAAGGACAGAGTACATTAAGTTTTTGTCATAAACTATGCATCTTCTGCCATTTAAGAAGAAAGCATTCATTTAGATGTGAACTTATCAATACTTGACTTCCCACACAACCCTCCCATTTGTTTCATCACTTAGTTCTGCCTTTTGCATCATTATTAGCAACCTGCTAGTCACAAATAAATTACACAATCATGTCAAGTTCCTTGGACTGTATTGTATTGCCAATAGCAAACAGAATTTCTTGGTTCCTTTACATGAGAAACCATAAAAAGTCATTAGTCCAGAATGTGGGCTGCAAGATATAAAACTAAGCCAGGTAAATAAGATCTCTAGGTTCCACCACAAAACTGCGGACGACAAAATCGCGCTCGACGAAAGTGTGTACGTGACGTCATCACAGCGCGACAAAAACATCGCGCTGTGATCGATAAATGTAAAAATAAAGCGAAAACCTTACCCTAACCCTCCCAAACCTAACCCTTAACCTAACCCTAAATCTAACCCTAAACGTAACCCTTAACCTAACGCTAAACCTAACGCTAACCCTTAACCTAACGCTAAACGTAACCCTAACGCTCTAAACCTAACCCTAACCCTTAACCTAACCCTAAACCTAAACCTAACCCTTACCTTTATGTGAATCGGCTTGCTTTAATTTTATTTTTATTTCAATTTTTAATTTTTTTCGTCGCGCTGTGATGACGTCAAATGCGCGCTTTCGTCGAGCGCGCTTTTGTGACCGCGCTTTTGACGGGTCACGAGATCTCTATACTTCTTAACCATCTTTTTGACTTTTCATATCTATAGACACAGAGACACACAGACAGACAGACACATCCCTGATTTATAAGATTTGGGCAATCAATCCATGACTATTCCACAAAAAAAATATTTAATAATTTGTCAGATTATTAATCAATTTCTGAATTATGCATTATCCTAATGCACTTGGCAATTGGGATTTTAAAAATGTTTTATTAAAGAATATCAAAAGTGGAAATATATGAGTAAGATTAGCAACACTTCTTAGACATATACCACTCTACAGTGTTTTACAGCCCTCTCTAAGCAGTTTATACAGCATATTTACCCCAACAATCTGGGTCCTCATTTTACTGATCTCAGAAGGATGGAAGGCTGAGTCAAATTCGAGCTGGTGAGACTCAAACTGCCGAACTTTAGGCAGCCGGCAGTCAGCAGAGGTAGTCTGCAGTACTGCATTCTAACCACTGCACCACCACGGCTCTTAATATATACAATATTTTTGAATAATTATCAAGATGGCTGTTAAAATATTACATCCCTCACACCTTTCAGTCTATTTTAGTGGTAGAAATTTAGGATTTTTAGCAAAAGGAAGCAAACCCTAAAAAATTGACAATTCCATTTCCTTCTCAAATTCCAAAATTGGCTCGGTTACAGATGGATGGTGCTTTTACACATTAACGCTGTGAAACAGAAATATTCTAGACCATCCAGACTCTAAGGACTATATGGCTATATGGCGCTCTGAAGAATCTGAAAGACAAGGTAGTTTACTATTTCACTAAATTGCCAAAATGTACCATAGGTCCTGCAAAATACCTTTCATTGGAAAGTGAAAGTCTAATGAGAGTAACTTTTTTTTGTAAGTCATCGGTTAATTTGTTTTTAAAAAAATTAAAAGCAGACAAAATGCTTGGGGTTACCTATCATTTTCATAATCTATTCTCAGATTCATAGCATTGTAGTCATGGACATACCTGATTGTGGAAATCTTGGGCTTTACAGGGATGGGCTTCAAAATTTTTAGCAAGGGGTTCTCTGCCCGAGTGCTGGGTGGGCATGGTAATGGTGGGCGTGGCCTAGTTGGCCTCCTGCACTATATGGGGGGCATTTTTTTGTCCTCCCTGGGCTCCAGAGGTTTTTCTCAAGCTTCTGGAAGGGCAAAAACAACCCCCCATGCTACAGAGGCCCTCTGGAGGCCGGAAATAGGCCTGCTTCTGGCCTTCCCGAATTTTCAGTAGGCCTGTTTTTCGCCCTACCCCAGACTCCACAAGCACCCTGCACTTACCTGCATCCAAAATGGGCCATGTGGGGATTCCTGGGAGGGAAGGGGTGGGGTGGGCAGGGCCAGCC
This sequence comes from Thamnophis elegans, assembly GCF_009769535.1. NCBI lineage: Eukaryota > Metazoa > Chordata > Lepidosauria > Squamata > Natricidae > Thamnophis > Thamnophis elegans. The sequence goes on along the minus strand of NC_045542.1, from coordinate 21,612,656 downwards.
AGGAGTGGGATATGGGGGTTCTCTGAATTGCACAGAACCTTAGCTAGAGGTTCTCCCAAACCCCTGCAAACCTCCAGCAGCTCATCCCTAGGAAAGAAATCACAAATTTTCCCCTGATCTGTATACATGCTGACCATTGTATATATGTACGTCCATTTTGCACACTTACATATCCTGATCCCCAGAGCATGGAAAATGAATTGATAAAATCCCTTCACCCAAAGTAATTTGCTACTTTTCACCCCCTACATCATGCATTTACTCAATACATTTATCTCTAGCTTTTTTGCATTTTGTAAAATAAAAAATGTTGGAAGGTGATGTTGTGGTTGATGGAAGAATATACATGATGTAAGAAATAATATATAAAGGAAAGCCATGGGTAAGAACATTCAACTTGGTAGCTGCAGCCCAGGGGTGGGTTTCTCGCCCCGTTCCAACCGGTTCGGTTGGAACGGGGCCGGCGGCGTCCTCGTGCACGTGCGCGGTGCACGCATGCGTACTAGCGTCTGTGCGAGGCTCCAGCTGCTCCTGGAGGATCGCGCAGGCGCTGTATGCGTCCTGCGCATGCGTGGAAGCACGGAACTCGTCAAAATCGGGTAAGGAGCGCGGGCGGGCGGGTGGGCCCTTCGCCGTTCCTGGAAGTTACTTACTTCCGGGTTCGCCGACCAACCGGTTCGCAGGGACCGCCGCGAACCGGTTGAAACCCACCCCTGCTGCAGCCCTATGGTAAGGTAATAAAGCAATTAAGTTTTCCAAATGAGAAAAAAAAATCTGTGGATTGATCCTCATCACATGCTGTTTTGCATGATGGAGCTGGAGGAACAAAAGAAGATTAATTTTGGAACCAAAACAGTTAAATATTTTATATATTAATTATATGATGAAAACTTTTAGCTTTCCTGATGGTTTAGGTTAGCTTTTCCAACCGAATTCCCTTCAGTTCTATTAGGCTGCAGTTCCTATCATCCCACATCCAGCATGGGCATTATTCATTGTTTATACTTTCTGGAATCATTCGTACTGAAATTCAACACCTCCGAGGAAACCATATTAGTGAAACAGTGAAACCATGTTCATGATATTCTGGAGAAATCTCTTATTATTTAGATTGTGCAAATATGTAGTGAATACTATCTGATTTATGAATGTTTAATGAAGTGTTTCAATGCTTTTCATTTGAAGGAAGATATGACTAACCCAGTGGTTTTTTTGTCAAACTGAGATTCTAGCCTTGTTTAGGAACGAATGAGTCCTGCTTTCAACGGGGGGGGGAAATCTTTTTAAAATGTAGCCTTAAGTTAACAAAAAATTGTTCTTAATGTTGTTCTTACATTACCATTTTTGGTGTCACAAAATGAATACACATTGAAGCATTTTGAGGTAATCAGAAACAAAAGACACATTTATTTGAATGGCCCTTATTCTCCCTCCTGATCTTTGTCTTTTTATCTGGGCAAGTAGACACATTTTCAAACACAGCACTCAGCTGTAGTGGCCTATAATTCTTCCACGTTAAGAAATCTGGGCCTAGATTGTATAGATTGTATTTTATGGGCACATTGTGCATGCATTTTCCTGTTTTAAGCATTTTAAATTATAGAACCAAAACCTGGGTTCTAAAAGTGATGTAAAAGGATACTTAGGGCAGACTAGCAGGCACATTATGTTTGAAGACACATTTGGCATTCCCGGGCACCCCATTAGCAATCTCCATGCTAATTTGCATTCCAAAACTGCAGTCCTCAACTCCACACTATTTCCTTTAGCTGCAAATCCAAAACCACACCCTGCTTGGCGGAAAATGAAAAGCCTGCAGACTGCACAGACTTTAAAGAACTCAAACTCAATGAGCAAGACAGTCATCTCCCGGAGCGAGAAGGGGAAATTCCCTAATGATTTCATGTTGATGAGGTTACTCAGACAGCTGGGCAATAGCCTGTGTTTGAGTGGGCCGTTGAAAAGGAACAGAAGTCATTTGGTATTAAAGGCGTAAAGGGCCCTGTTCTTCTTTTTTTTTGTTTTGTTCCTGGTCACTCTGATCTTTGCAGAGGTCAGCAAGTAATTGATTTAAGTATTGAGAATTGCTGATGATCATCTTTGCCTTGGGACCTGCGCACACTGTGGAGTTCCAATCAATCGTGGTCAGGGAATGCTGAGATTTTGTTGGTCACAAAAATGGTCATGTGTTCTCTGCATCTCTCTCCCCGAGAACCTCTGAAGATGCATAGATATTCTAACACTAATATCTATGCAGCAGGGGTCCCCAACCCGGTCGGTGGCATACAAGGAATCAGGCTGCACAAATAAGGGAAGGCAGCATGGGAAACCATACCCCCTCCGATCCGGGGAACAACCTCTCTCCACGGAAACGAAACGGTGCCCAAAAGGTTGGGGGGGGGGCACAGTATTATGGAATCTGAAGATGGCATTAGTTAGGCTAACTGTAGATAGAAGAATATTAAGTAAGGTAAAAGTAATTTCATGGAAGCAGTAGTCTTCCATATAATGATGTATGGGTGCGAGAGTTGGACACTAACAATAGGTGAGCAAAGAATTGACACTTTTGAACTGTGATGCTGGTATAAATTATTCCATATACCATTGACAGCCAGAGCAACAAAATGGAGAAGTATTGAATCCAAAAATGGCCTGAAAACAGTCCAAAAATGGCCTGGAAAAACAGCCCGAAAATGCGCCAAAAACAGCCCGAAAAATGACCTGAAAACAGCCCAGAAAACGGCCTAGAAACCAGGCTGTTTTCAGACCATTTTTGAATCTTAATTACTGGTTCACTTGAACTGATGCAAACTGGCAGCAGCCCACCTTTGGACTAGAGCCATTCAAAAATGTTTTAGTTGTTTTTGCCAAATAGCAAATTATTATTTCTATAACATTACCAGTGAAAACCAAAAGCAACCCCAAACCCAATCCTTCTCTTGGGTGGAAAAGTAATGAGATTTACTGACAGAAAATAATTGTTCTTACCAGTGGTGGGATTCAAATAATTTAACAACTGGTTCTATGCCCTAATGACCATCTGGGTAGGTGGGGCTCGGTGGTCATGTGACTTGGTGGGCGTGGTCAACTCAAGGTCACTCAAGTCGATGGACGCGTTGCCTTAGCTGTTACAATGTAATAAGGGTTAACCGGAGAGGCAGTTTCTGTAAGCAGGTCAATAAAGATTAGGCTAGAAACAACACTAGAATGTTTCCTTCCTGCCTTCCTTACAGGATTAGCCCTGTAAAGTGGAAAAAAACAAAAGGAGATTTCTTCCAACAATCAGTTATCTGAACTACTTAGAAAGTTACCAACTGGTTCTCCCGAATAAGTGCAAGCTGGCTGAATCCCACCACTGGTTCTTACTCAAGATTCCAAGAAGTGTGTCAGTGATATGAATGAGCATACGGTGTTGCACAGAGCCGGCTCTAAGGAGAAAGGTGAAAGAAGAAAACGTCTCTTTTCTTTATTAATTCCCACAAAGCCCTTTTGAAGCATGTTCCAATCAATGGGGAAATTGTCAATTGTCCGACTAGCGAACCCAAGAAAAGTAGGCACTCTCAGGAACTTTGAAATTTCAAAAGCAAAACTTTATTGGAGACACCATTTCGGTACTAAAGAATCAAAACCAACTCTGTTTTTCCCTGCACAATGCATGTACAGTTAAACAATAGCTTTTTTTTCTCCCCACCCTTGGTTGCTCACATTGTCCAATTACAAATCATCCTTTTGTTTTGAGAACTTCACGTTTCTTTCGGATATCTCCAATCACTGGCCTTGGTAGGTTCTTGGCTCTCATGGTCTGTTTCTGGCATGTCTGCATTCTTTCTCCCTTTCCCTCTCCCCAGTTCTTTGGCGTTGAATAGCAATAAGACCTAAGGTTTCAAAAGTAGTTCAACCTTGACACCTGTAGGGCAAGAGCAAGATGATTTTTTAAAACGAATTAAAATCACCTTGCTTGAAAGATGTCACAGCATGATACAGGTCGTCCTCAACTTACGTCCATTCATTTAGCAACCGTACTATTAATTACCAGGTCCTAGTGTCATCTGATCACCTGATCATCTTTCCAGCTGGCTTCCCACAAGCAAAGTTGATGATGGAAGCCCGATTGGCTTAATGACTGCATAATTCACTTAACAGCAATGATCCGCTTAACAATTGTGGCAAAAATGGTTGTAAAATTGGTTACAATTGCCTTAACAACTCCCTTGTTTAGCAAAGGAAATTCTGCTCCCAATTTTGTCAGAAACTGAGTCACATAGCAACCTAGTGGTGAAGATACTTGCCTCCTTCTCGGAAGATTGAGAGTTCAATCCTAGATAGTGGCATGCAGATACATACATACAAACATACATGCATAGACACACACACACACACACACACACAGAGTATCCCCAGTATTTTCTGGAAAATTCTGGAAACTGAAGTCCACACACCTTAAAGCTGCTGAGATTAAGAAGCACTTACCTTCAAGGTTTGGAGCCCTTCTCTGAGGAAGATGGGCAGTTAAGAAATGTGAAATATAAATAAATAAAACTGAGAAAAGTATGGACTCTGAAACAGCAGCAGCAATGCATATCTGCTTTCTCAACATCTTTCTGTGAGTGAGAAGAACACAATTAGGTTGCCATGGGGACACCTTTTAAATCTGGCAACTGCGACACATTAATACCACTCTAAAATGCTCATCTGGATAAATTCTATGTCATCGCTTAATGCATCGCTGGCTGCATTAATAGTACCAGAGTATCAGAATAGCGAAAGTCATCTCTGCCTACTGCACTTTTGAGACCCCAAATTGACCTTGGGGTTTTCCACACTGAGCTAATTGCACAATTTGAGAAAGAGAAAGAATACTGCATGCTTCTCTCCCACACACCTCTTCTCCTTTTCCTCTGGGTAGCAACACAACAGACAGTACTCTGAATTCTCAATAGCACGTTACATTTGGATCTCTCCCTCCCCGAAGTTCTACCTTCTAATACTTCCCATACTATCATGCAGGGCCAGGTTTTCCAGATGTTTGCCTAAAGACCACCATTTTGCACTGATGCAGAAGCTCCATAATGCATACAGATGTTTCGGTAGGAAATCCATCTAGACCAGTGGTTCCCAACCTTTTTTTGGCCATGCCTCACCGAAGCATCTCAAAAATCCTGATGCCCCCTCCCCGTGACATATAATTCTTACTATTCAAAAAGTGAACTCCTACTTGTGCAGAGGAAGTCTAAAAGGCATTAACTTGGTTTCAAAAAGGTTCCAAAGAACATGGCATCCATGAAAGAGAAAAATAAAAGAACGAAAGACAGAAGTACTGAGGAACCTAAAATATAATAGTATGAAGGGATATGAAAAAAACAGTAAATAAAGTTTCAGAACATATAATAGAGAACTGAAATGCATAAATATAAAATAATTTTAATGAAAGCTTTTTCTGTAATACTTTGATCATATTCATTACTATACATATTAAAATAAAGGTACATAACAAATTCAAAATACCACTTGAGCTCACCTCAAGATCATATTTACAATGCAATCCAATGCATGTCTACTCAGAAGTAAATACCACTGTCTTCAATGGGGCTTACTCCCAAGAAAATGTTGTAGAATTGCAGGTTTAGTCTAATTAAGTTAGTGAGATCCTTGTGCTTGATGCCTGCTGCAGAGAGATTTTACATTTTTCATTCTCAAGTCTCCTCATTCAGTGATATCCAGTCGATTTCTTTTCTTCAGTAGCAAATCATTTACAGCACATTCAGCTAAATATGAAGATGGGAACGATAACAGCAGCTTTCTTGCAAAGTAGGTTGAATTTGGGTATTTAGTTTCTGTCTCATCACAAAACCATGCCATCGCTCCTTTTAAATTGAATAAAGTTTTAATAATAAGATCGTCATGAATGAAAGGGGAGTTGTATCCTATGACCCCGCCCACTCAGTTTGAACTTGCAGCTTAGTGGGGAAATGCTTTGGTAGTTCAATAGGTGGAGGTGAATCACACAGGCCTGGCAAGGCCTACACATGCGTGGCCCAGCCCCAGATTGCTCTGAGGAGAAAAGTCTTCTAAAACAGTGGTCCCCAACCCCCGGTCCGCGGACCGGTGCCGGGCCGTGGAGTACCTGGCACCGGGCCGCACAGCGGCCGGGGGCCATGATCGCTGCAGCGGCCGGGGGCCATGATCGCTGCAGCGGCCGGGGGCCATGGTCGCTGCAGCGGCCGGGGGACATGATCGCTGCAGCGCAAAGGCTCCTGGGCCGTGCGCAAAGGCTCCAGGGAAGAGAGCCCCGCGCTGGTACGCACGTGATATATAAACAATCAATGTGTCGTTGCGAACAATGCCCCCCCCACCCCTGCGCGCGCTCAGCGGGCCACGGTAAAATTATCAAAGGCTGACTGGTCCGTGGCGATAAAAAGGTTGGGGACCACTGTTCTAAAACACAGCCGGGGAAAACACAGACTAAAAAAAACTGTAAATCTAACAATTTCTTATTTTGTCCTGTTCTAGCAGTCTCATGTGTGTTCAGATCAAATGATGATGATGAATCTTTCCTGAAATTCTAAATGACGCTGGACATGGTGAACCAGCCAGACTGAGTTCAACCGCTTATTGTTTCCTCTCCAACTTGCTTGGGACAACATGACTTTTTATGGAAGCGGTTTTTGGTCTATGTGGTTTGGTAATGATCCTGTGCTTAGGCAACCACTGTTATCATGTGGTCCCAAAGGAAATTTTGCCTTGCAAAAAATGTATACAGGTGATCCTCGACTTCTTGAGACCAGACTTTCCATTCTTAAGCAAGGCGGTTGTTAAATGAGTCGCACCCAATTTTATGACTTTTTTCTCCATAGTTGTTAAGTGAATCATTGCAGTTAAGTGAATCCCGTGGCCATTAAAGGGAATCCAGCTTCTTCCATTGACTTTGTTGGTCAAAAGCCGGCTGGGAAGGTCATAAATGGTGATCACATGACCCTAGGAAGCTGCAACTGTTGTATATATGTGCCAATTGCTAAGCACCTGAATTTTGATCATGGACCACTTCTCTTCTTCTTCTAATGATGCTACTATGACCATGCTTTTGTTAGACTACATGGATGAATACTCACTCATTAATAAATGGAACTGCACACATCAACCTATCATTAAATCTGCCATACAGTAATGGTACAGTAAAAGAGCCAGGGTGGTTAAATGCAGCACTGCAGGCTACTGCTAGATCAGCAGTTCAGCGGTTCAAATCTCACCGGCTCAGGGTTGACTCAGCCTTCCATCCTTCCGAGGTGGGTAAAATGAGGACCCAGATTGTTGGGGGCAATATGCTGACTCTCTGTAAACCGCTTAGAGAGGCCTGAAAGGCCTATGAAGCGGTATATAAGTCTACTGCTATTGCTGCTATTGCTTCTTACAGATGCTTTCTTCCCTTTGTCTATCCCTCATATTTTCAAATAACATTTTTTCCTATCAGCCATTGCCCCGGTTTCTTTCCTTTTTTTCTTCTTTGTTTTATTTTGAACCAAAAGGAAAAAAAAGTGATTGTTTTTTCTCTCTATTACCATGAACAAGTGTCGAACTTGATTTCATTGAGGGCTCCATCAGGCTTGTATTTGACCTCGCGGGGTGAGGGGCGTGGCCAGCATGACATCACTGGTATCAGGGGCACCTGTGGTGACCTGAGCGCTCTGCCAGTGAAAACAGGCTCCCAAGCTCCATTTTTGGATGGGTTGGCCTCCTGCAACCCTCTGCCAGTTAAAATGGATCTCGGGAGCGCCACACGTGGCCCTCATAAGCTCCATTTTTCCCAGCAGAGACACCGCGGCTGGTTCTTCACAGTTTCCAGGGCAGCCCCACAGGCCAGATCTAAGCACCCCATGGGCTGGATCTGACCCCCAAGCCTTGAGTTTGACCACCCTGATCATGAACAAATAGATACAGTAGAAACATCTTTAAGAAAGCAATCCTTAATGGAGAGTAAGAGGGAGGGAATGAGCCTCTGCCATTTCCAAAGCTTTAAATGGCCGTGATTCCACCTAGCTAGAAGATACCATCTAGATCAGTGTTTCTCAACCTCGGCAATGGTTGTAAATGTGAAGATTAGTCATAAGTCACTTTTTTTCCTAGTGCTGTTGTAACTTTGAACGGTTGCTAAATGAATGCTGGTAAGTTGGAGACTACCCGAACAAGAATTATTCTGCTCTCTCCAGAAATTCAGAAATATCCATGCTGCCAGGAGAGAAGTATTGTTTGATGCAATAGAATTTTTCATGACGTGATTAGCTTGGATTCAGATTAAGCAGGGATTCCCAAAATGCGGGCTGTGAGGAACATAAATAATTCAAAAGAGGTGTCCCATTTTTATAAACCTGATCAGGCTTGCATAGGCCTCCTAAAACTCTCTATGAATGTGCCTCCTTCCTTTGCCTATGCCAGCCCCATAGGATGCTTGCAGCACCATGAAGTTTGAGAACCTCTGTGATAAACAGATTAAATATTTAATTATTAAAGGTAAATGCTTTGTTAACTCTTGACCAGCCTAATCTCAGTTTTATTCATGCAGGGAGGGCCACACAAAGATATTTATTACAAGCTTTGGCAACCTATATACTTACAGACATTTGATCAGCATTAATAGGCCCACTCTACGTACAATTGTATCTGGACGCAACCCCAAACATTTTCATTTCTGAAAATGTTCCGAAAGATGAGAAAACACACACAGAGAGAATTATATCTTTTCTTTGCAATTGATTAATGTGTTACCAGGGGTGGTATTCACTTACTTTCCCTATCGGTTCGCAAATGTGAGTATGCATGCATCCATGTCCACTCATGTGCTTGGCATTCCGTGCATGCGCTTTGGCTTGAAAATGTGCCTAAATAGAACGGCATAGAGCTGGGATGGATGGTCGAGCCCACTCACGACTTCTACTGCCGGTTCGGGCAAACTGGTCTGAACCAGCTGAATACCATCTCTGAATGTTACCCTAAATTAGCAATTGTATGGTTTATGAGTTAAAGAATAGAAATGAGATCAAACAAGATTGAATTGTTATAAATAAATAGTTAACTATTGGCAACATCCAAAAGGCAGTATGTGCTATAGGCAGAATATCCTTATATTTAAACCAGCATATTCCTTTTTTCTGCCCAGAATAAATACTGAAAAATTAAAAGACTCTGCCATCATAGCCAATAAATGGCAGGTGATATTGATTTTCTACAAATCTATGTGGCATCAATCATCATTCTGTTGGGAGAATTCCAGGTGCTAATCTGAGATGGGTTTTTGAGACCCCTTTATTCACAAAAGCAACAGGCTTGCTCCTGGAGGTAGCTACAAAGAAAATGAGGTGCAGAGGGGTAGTACTATAGGAGGACTGGTCCTTGGTGTGGACTGGAGGGGCATGTAGTGTTGGATCTATTGTGGGTGTTGGCAACCCATGGCGCCAGAGGCGCATGTGGCTCTTTGACCCCTCTCCTGTGGCTCCCTGCTGACCCGGTCATATGACCTACTCTCCACCCTGGGACACTGGCCTGACCCAGTTGCATGACCTGCTGTCTGCCCTGAGAAGGCATGAGCTGAAGCTGAAGGACGGCTGAAGTGACCCTAGCATTTTCTCCGCAGTGGCCGCAACCAGCTTTTTGTGATTCCGCGTCCTTTGTGGGCAGCTCAGCGCCAGCCGCAGTCCCCTTCATGTTGGGTCAGGAAGGAGGGGACTGGGGAGGAGCAGTTGCCACCAGATGCAGGGAGGGAAGAGCTCCACCTCTCCTGTGCAGAGTGGCCAGCTACACTGAGTACGCAGTGGTGACAATGAAAAGAGAAGTTGTCGCCACCACCGTGATTCCAGCCCAGGAGGATATCCCGCTTGTGCACACATGCGAGAGAGAGATCAGAGAGAGAAAAAGGGAGAGAAATGAGAAAATGATGGAGGGAGAGAATGAGAGAGGAAAGAGAGAAACACATGAGAGAGAGAGAGAGAGAAAGGGGGAGAGGGAGATGGTAGAGAGAAATGAGAGACAGCTGGAGGGAGAGAATGAGAGAGAGGGAAAAGAGAGGGAAACAAATGAGAGAGAGAGAGAAGGGGAGAGAGAGAGAGATGAGAGAGGAAAAAGAGAAAAACATAACAGGGAGAGAAAGAGGGAGAAATGAGAAAGAGAGAGGGTGAGAAAGAGAGAGAGAAATGAGAGCGAGAAGGGGAAAGAGAAATGAGAGAGAGCTGGAAGGAGAGAATGAGAGAGAGGGAAAGGAGGAAAAACAAATGAGAGAGAGAGAAGGGGAGAGAGAAAGAAAGAGAGAGAGAGGAGGGGGAGTGAGACAAGGAGAAGAGGGGAGAGGGTTAGGGAGAGGGAGAGAGAGAGAGAGAGAGACCATTTCCCACAGAAAACACAAGAAGCCACAAAACCTGGGTAGGGATGGGAGTGACATTGAGTTGGCCACGCCCACTCAGGTTTTGTGGCTCCCAGTGTTTTCTTTCCTGTGGGAACCTGGTCCAATGGCTCTGAGTGTTTAAGATTGCAGACCCCTGATCTAGTGTGTGACTCTGTCAAAAGGGCAACCTTAATTGTCTGTCCTTCTTTGTTGTGTAGATGCTTTCTGGGCAGCCTATGGAAGGCTTGGGGAAGTGTGGGTGAATGAGTTCTTTGTCTGGTTAACTACTTTTCCTGGGTAATTAGTTTTACTGCTTATCAATTGATTGCTTGGTGGAGGTGTGCTTTCAGCAATCTTTGTAGTGATCTTTGTTAAAAATGTTTCTATTGCAACATTGTTTCTTGCCTTGGGCGGCTATAGGCAGATTTTGGGACAGTGGAGAAGGGCCCAATTTCTTATAATGGAATTGCAATTATTCCCATATTTCTTTCCCTCCCAGGCCCAAGGCAATTTTGCAAGTGCTTTTGAAATCTTTGTGGTTTTGCTCTGCCAAAAAACAAAACAAAAAACCATATAGTTGTCACTTTGCTTTTGAAAACAGCCTGCCATGACTTTAAGGAAAGTCTTTATCATCAGGGGAATTTAAATCAGAAATGCACACTGTAAAGCCCAAGCATGTAGTCCCTATAATCAGGTCTCTGCAGCATTAGTATCTTGAGGGCTATTTGTTTAAGTAGCCACATGATTCTCACAACTAACATATCAGCACATTTTAACCAAGTTCTGGTGATTTAAAGAACATCCAGGTATCTAGCAACGAATGGAAAATTCCTTTTCATTTTCATGAAAACCTTTATTTAGCTTGATATTAAAAAGTAATAATAACATTAGTTCAGGGACTGTTTACAGTACAAACAGAGGGAGAGAAAACCAAAAGAAATAGCTGACACATATATTTTTGTACAAAACTCTTGGAACTTCTATGTATTAACACTTTTTAACATATATCTTCCACATTCAAATTTTTCATGTGTATTTTCCTATGAGGTACATATGTTATGCTTCCAGGACTATGGGCTGTACTGAAAAATTCTGGAACGATGTAAACTTTGATTCATGTGTCAGTTTCAGATTCTCTTTTGAAATTGGTTTATTTCTAAAGTATTAGATTTTTCAGGTGGCAACTTTTCCCCCCCATTACTAAGCCTGGTTTAATATTCCTCAGTACAGGTAGTCCTCAACTCACAACCATTTGTTTAGTGACCATTCAAAGAGCGATGGTGGCACTGTGGTTAGAATGCATTATTTCAGGCTAATTCTGCCGACTGCCAGAAGTTCGATTGTGATCGGCTCAAGGTTGACTCATCCTTCCATCCTTCCGAGGTGGGTAAAATGAGGACCCAGATTGTTGCGGGCAATGTGCTGACTCTGTAAACCACTTAGAGAAGACTGTAAAGCAGTATGAAGCAGTATATAAGTCTAAGAAAAAAGTGACTTATCACCTTTTTTTCATACTTACGACTTTTGCAGCATCTCCATGGTCACACGATCAAAATTCAGATGCTTGCAAAACTGGTTCATATTTATGATAGTTGCAGCATCCCAGGTTCATGCAATTGCCTTCTGCAACCTTCTGATAAGTAAAGCAATTGGGAAGCCAGATTCATTTTACAACACTTATTACCGACTTAACAACTGCAGTGGTTCACTTAACAACTCTGGCAAAAAAGGCTGTAAAATGGGGCAAAACTCTCTTAACACCTGTCTCGCTTAAGCAATGGAAATTTGGGAGTCAACTGTGGTTGTAAGTCAAAGATTACCTGTGAACGCAATTGGCCTGTTAGAGTAGCGTGACCTCCTGCAGCCAAAGGAGAGAATGATGAGAATGTGCAGCCAAAAGTTCGCAAAAGGCAGGAAGGTGAAATGCCAAACTTAACCCATACTCACACCTCATGTATGGGCCGCCCCTGAGTAGGGCGGGGGTGGGGAGGCCATTGGAGGACCCCTGCGTGGCCCTGCCTACTTCAGCTTTGCCTTTGCTAGGACAGCAGGCGCTAGAAGGGTGCTCTTCTGAAGCCTCCCTGCCACAGGTTTCGGGTAGACGGTGCCCGGCAGGGCCAGATGCAGTGGGCAGGCAGGTGGATGGAGCGGAGAAGAGGAACAGAGAAGAGGAAATCCTTTCAAAAAGCATGGCCTGCAATTCTTGTTACTCCCCTCCAACATCTCTCTCTTTCTCTCTCTCTCTCTCTCTCTCCTCTCTCTCTCTTATTCTATCTCTCTCACACTCACAGACATTTGATCGCCTGAAAGGGACAGGCTGGGCTTTGCTTCTATCGTAAGCATGTGCTTCCCACAATCTTCCACAATTGCCTGTCCTTTTCTCAGCAGCAGCCAGGTAGCGGCGGGCGGGAGGGGGGAATACCAATGGGCCACATGGCTTTCTGCCTCATCGTAGCAGCAGCTTAAGCAACACCGGAGCTTCAGGCCTGGCGGAGCGCAAAATGTGCTCACCATCTGCTCCAAAGTCACAAGATGAGCTGTGGAACTGAGAGGCCCTCAGCTGCAAGGTTGCCTGGTGCTGTGAGCAGGGCTGTGGCTAACAACAGTGTGTTGGAAATTTCTCCAGGTACCCGGAGAGACAGAACTCCCGGCCCTCGCTGGATCAGCTGATCTGCAGCCCACAGTTAAGGAGCCCAACAGCCATGATATGACCAGGGAAGAAAATGGCTGCCTCCTGTGCTGGCCATGTCCACCCTCTTCAATAGGGCTTATTTTTGGTAAGGCATATATTAAGCCCACACCCCAAAAAAAAAACAGGCTAGGGCTTATTTTCAGGGTAGGTTGTATTTTCGGGAAAACACAGTAAGAATCCATTGCAACTATTTCTCTCCATATCTTCATCCTAAAGTTAGATACGACTTTGCAAGGAATACTGTATGCCAGAATACCAGGTGAACATTCTTTCAAAATATTCCTCAAAATCCCAACAATTCCTCCCTTTTCTAGAACATATACATCATTATGTTTTTTTTAAATTCAGAAGTGAGTTTTTAAATTTCATAGAAATAGGTGAACATGTGTACAGTACTATTCGAGGACATCCGGAGTTGCAGGGGAGCGGGGAATAATTGTAATGATATTTTTTATTTTTCTGTTCACCAGAGCTCTTTGCAGTTTGGTATTAGCCTATGTCAAAACAAGACTTGCAATCAATCAAAAATAAACTTGAGTCATCACTGTGATGCAATGGTAAAAACAAAATCAATAAGGTTTTTTAGACCACACAAAGATTCAAATTCAGGAAAGAATCGTACCTCTAGGCGGTTCCCAAATGATCAGGGGTGCCTTTCTCCAGGAAATGCAGACAGAGTCTAGGTGTACCTTGTTACACTGAATCAACCTTTCCCTAAATTTCATTGTATTGTTTTCATTGCTCATTTGTGCTCATTTTATTGTTTGGATTTTTTGGGGAAATATGTACATTAAGATTACACAAAAAGAAGGTGTGATGGCAAAAGGTAAAGAAACCTCTTCTCTATGCTCTTATTTCTGGTTTAAAGTACACTGTGCAAGTAGTCCTTGACTTACAACCATCTGGCAATTGTGTGAATTTATAACAGCACTGAAAAAAATGGCTTACAACTGGTCCTTACACCGACGACTATTGCAACATCCCCGTGGTCATATGATCAAAAACCAGGCGCCTGATAGCTGGCGTGATTTTTCCTGGATGCACCTTCTGGGTCACGTGATCACCATTTGTGACCTTAACAATAGCTTTGTGTGGCAATGGAAATTCTGACCCCAATTGTGGTGGTAAACTGAGGACTACCCATTTCCATTTTTGAGAAGGATCTAGGCCAGTGATGGTGAACCTTTTCGGCACCAAGTACCCAAACCGGAACACGCATACCGGAGCACCAGAAACCCAAACACCAGCTGGATGGTGTGCAGGCGTGTGCCAGCCACCTGGTCTTCAGGTTATGGTGTGTGCATGCACATTGGCCAGCTGGTCGTTGCGAGCGCCAGAGCACCGTAAATCCAAAGACCAGGTTGCTGGCACAGGTTTATGGCACGTGCATGTCTTTGGGTCAACTGGTCTTTGGGTTTACAATGCTCCAGCGCGCCAACACCAGTTGGTCAGCACGCATGCGTGTGCCGGAAACCAGAAGGGCAGCTGGTGATGGTGTGTGTGCCCACAGAGAGGGCTCTACATGCCACCTCTGGCACCCCTGCCATAGGTTCGCCATCACAGATCTAGGCAAACTGGAATAGACTTTGAGATCCTTAAAGCTAGTTAGGCCTATGAAATACAGAGCAAAAGCTAAAAATAGATTATTCTACTAAAAGTAGTCGAAACTTATTTATTTATATTCTGCCTTTATTTTTTTTTAGAAATAACTCAAGGCCATAAACATACTGTCCTCTTATTTCCCCCCCAACAACAACCCTGTGAGGTGGGTTGGGCTAAGAGACAGTGACTGGCACAGGGGTGGTTTTCTGCCGGCATTACTGCCAGTTCGGTGCACGCGGGGTTTTGCACACCCACACTCGCTTCCCTCACATGCGTGTGCAGTAGTCTATAAATAGGTCTGTGCATGCGCAGAACACTTTAAAAGGTAAAAAAAAAAACGATGTCACGGAGACTGGGGAACCAGTTCAGGGGCCTGGCGAGCATGCCCTCCCTACCAGTTTGGAGACCCAGTCACCATGTCCACTACCAGTTCCACCGAACCGGTGCGAACCCACCTCTGGACTGGCCCAAAACCATCCTATTGGCTTTCATGGCTAAGGTGGAACATGAACTCATAGATTCTCTTGTTTTCTAGCCTGGTACTTCATCCCTAAACCAAACTGACTCGGAGACAATGATGATAATCTTCACATGCTTTGTTTCGTTCGTTCTTGGCAGGTTCTGAACACAAACCGTAGAGTAGATTGCCACTGAAAAATCTTCAAATAACGTTTTGAGTCACGGCGTTTTCTCAGGTCTCCATGTGGTCTCCTTTCCCATTCTTTACCTCCCGTCTTCCTTTGTGGTTTGTGGTACTTCACTACATTCTTCCCTTTCATAGTTAAAAACAGCCAATGATTAATTTTCTGCCCATGGATGATTCAGAAGCTGGAGAGAAATCCTGCTATCTCAGGTAAATGGAAACTCAGCAAAGCAGTGCAAGTGCATTCCTTTTAAAAAGTAAAGGGGGAAGGCAGGAAGCTAAGAACAAAAAGTAATCATTAAAAAAATGGTTCACATGGACCTTGAATCAGGGGTATTGTTTTTCTAAAGACCTGTATGAACTGTGCTGTTTCCACAATCCTGTTAGAGGTGAAGTCACAACAGCCTTCAAAACAAGTATAATTTTTAAAAGAGCATGTTGTGTCTACATGGATGTGCATCAATGCCTTTACCTTTGCATGTATTAATTTAACTTTGTATGTACAAACACATAGGAGCACTTACCTTGGAAGACAATCACTGACAATCACTTTTCTAGATGATACTGGTGGTGGGCACAGGAGGAGAGGAGGTCATATTCACATGTGATTCATATGGAATATTTCACAACTTTGTCCAAAGGTTCCCAATCAAGACAGGATTCTCTAAAAACAATTTAGAGTCAAACCAAGATGTGCACAGAACAGGAGCAGCTTAAATAATGGAAATGCCAAGGGTCCTCTTTTGGGAGAATATGAAGGTCATAGAAAGTTTTTCAGCCAAATAGTGGTTCCTGGTTTCCTTTGATAAGATACACAGAATCATCATCAAGCATTATTGTTCCAAGCAAACTGTAAACTAATCCAAGCACATGAGTTGGTAGCACTAAACCCAGAGAAGGAACTTTTTTTTTTAACGTTGGCAACAAATTTTAATTCTTGCTTGCATTAATAAAGTTTGCAGCAAATAAAGTCCTGTGAATTTCCAGTCTCAGTCACCATCTCAACCTGCTTCCCATCAACCCTCATAGTTTTTTTCAGAATTCACTTTTTGTAGCCCCAGCAGTTCTTACAAACTTGCTCCTTACATGCCATTATTTTATGTCCTGGTTAAAAGATGCATCTCTGGATTCATATGTAAAAAAAAATTCAAGGTAATAGTATTTTTGCAATTTGAACAGATAGCATTCTGTTTAGTTCTCTGGAATCATGGAATAATCCACAGAAATAACAAGGAATTTCTGTCTGGGACTGACCCAAACACACTTTCCCCGGGAGAAGTTTGAGGGCATTTTGTTGGCTTTTAGAGCACCTTTTACGGAACATGATTCATATGGAGATGTTACTCATTTGTGCCATTACACAACTTTCTTCTTGATCATTTTAATGAGATCTGGCCATGGGAATTGTTTCATCCAACGTGAGAACTTCCTGCTGCAGATATTTATCATAACATTGATTTGTGAATGCAGCTCCTCACCACTTGGTTATCAATCACTCGTGCTTCTAAGTCTTGATCCTTGTATCATTTAGCTAATTCCATAAGTGTATTGCAGACAGTGGTGGGATTCAATTTTTTTTACTGTGGGCGTGGCTTTATGGGTGTGGTGTGGCTTTGTGAGAGTGGCTTTGTGGGCGTGGCAGGGGGAAGGATACTGCAAAATGCCCGTTCCCTCCCCACCCCACTAACCTGCTTTCCAGCTCCGTTTTCCTGTTCAGGGCAACAAAAGATCAGCTAAGAGGCTGGGAGGCAGCAGGTGCAGGGCCAGCCTATTTGTTGGTTCTCCGAACTACTAAAACTTTCCGCTACCGGTTCTCCAGAACCTGTCAGAACTGGCTGAATACCACCTCTGATTGCAGAGACATTAGATACTTGTATTTTATCTGCATATTTCAACCATTCCATCACTCATCAATCTTACTGCAGCATACAATACTGTGTGGAAGAAGGGTCTGGCAGGTTTTGACTTTCCTTGCCAGTGTTGGTCAACTCCGAACAGGATCCGTACCAAAACATGGTGTCTACCAGGACTCAGTGTTTAAGTGGGGTCTTGTCTCTACTCCCCAGTGGGACTGTGGTGCTCTTCAACAAAATATACACCACATTGTGTCCGAATGTCGATCAAGAGCTCACGACGTCCCAGTGTCTGATTTTTTTTCAACGTAGACGACCCTGTCCTTGAATGGCTGGGTGGACTAGACATTAACATTTGAAATACTATAAGTCCATGTATTTGCCATACACTAAATAAATAAAAGAGGAATATGGTGGCTCAGTGGCTAAGACATGAGTTTGTTGATCAGAAAGGTCAGCAGTTTGGCGGTTTGAATCCCTAGCACCACATAACGGAGTGAGCTCCCATTACTTGTCCCAGTTTCTGCCAACCTGGCAAGTAGAAAAAATAGGAACCACCTTTGGTGGGAAAGTAACAGCGTTCCGTGCACCTTTGGTGCACCTCTGTGCACCTCCATGCACATGACCATGGAGACATCTTCGGACAGTGCTTGCTCTTCGGCTTTGAAACAGAGATGAGCACTGCCCCCTAGAGTCGGGAACAACTAGCACATATGTGTGAGGGGAACCTTTACATAAGTAAGTAAGTAAGTAAGTAAGTGAGTGAATGAATGAATGAATGAATGAATGAATGAATGAATGGAGTGAACCATTTGTCCAAAGCAACTCTAACTAGCCCAGTCTCCCAAGGTTATTACCGCATATCATTTACAATGTACATGTACAGTGTCTTGAGTTGCACAAAATAATGGCAGGATATAAATCAAACAACACACACACATGCACACACTAATTTGTTGCACACTAGTATTTTCCATGTTATTTCCCTAGATTTTTGAGACTTCATATCCAGAAGAAAAAAGGGCTTCAGCCAGTGGTGAAATTCAAATTTTTATACTACCAGTTCTATGGGCATGGCTTGGTGGGTGTGGCAGGGGAAGGATACTGCAAAATCTCCATTCCCACCTATTCTGGGACCAACCAGGGATGGTGGTTGCCAGTTCTCTGAACTACTCAAAATTTCTGCTACTGGTTCTCTGAAGTACTCAACATTTCCACTACTGGTTCTCCAGAACCTGCTGGATTTCACCCCTGGCTTCAGCACAGTATTCTTTCAGATGAAAGCTTCCTGTTTACATGTTCAGCCCATGTTATTGCTTTTCTGCTTACTGCAGTCAAGGAGATTTGCTTCTTATTTGTTCAACCTTTGCCTGGCTAGGGAAATGGAGATTGTAAAATTACAGATTATACTTTCAAGACTGCATTTTTTTTAATACTGGAAAAGTAAAGAAAAAACAATATTTTTTTTAAAAAAAAATCCTAACTGTTTAGTATCCCACATTTAAGGAACAGTAAAATAGTAATCCTATCATTGAACTGAAAAGAAATAATGGATCCAAAAGTGTCAACAGGAAGGTCTTAATTAACGCTGAAAGGCCTTACAGGAGGTTTCTATTGACAGAGAAAAACATTTCCACATAATATAATTTTATACACAGGTGCTAACGTTTTTAATTAGTGAATTCCTAATGGGGAATGGCAGGTAGCCATATTTTTGCTAGTAATTCTACATTCGTGTCGGAACCATCGAAGTGCTTCTGGGTTGAAAGAAATGAACGGTGACATCACCTTTGCCTGAAGGATGCCCACTTGGGAGTTCCTTTCATGTCCTTCTTAAGTGTCCCACCGAAGTGGTGCCCATCTATCTACTTCTAGTTGCCTGCTTTCAAACTGCTAAGTTGGCATGAGCTGGAGCCTGTGATGGGAGCTCACACCATAATGCAGCAACCAGATTTTATACAGTATATGTACAGTATATGTGTGACTGTACGAAAATGAAAATGGAAAATAAAACACATTTACACCATAATGCAGCAACCAGATTTTGAACATGAGCCTGCTGATCATCAGTCCTGCATCTTAACCTTGTAATCTGCCATGCTCCTATTGTTCTGACCCAGGCTTCCTTAGAAAGCAAGAAGCAAAGTCTTGATCCCTGCAGAACCTCTTTTATTTACACGACTGTGAATTCTTTTCATTCACAGTCCGCAAGACTTAGTAAAACAGTCTTTCAGAGGAATGTTTATCCACACGCACCTCAAGAGTGGGTTCCTGCCAGTTCTAACCTCTTCTATAGAAGAGGTTTCACAAATCTATAGTGCCGTTTAGAACCGGTTCCAGCTCCCTCACCCCCCCGCCCGTCCGCATATCATCAAGATGAAGAGCGATAGGAGGAATTCTGGGAGTTGAAGCCCAGAAGTCTTAAAGCTGTCAAGTTTGAACACCCCTGGGGTTATTTTTCTAAAGGGTTAGGGGTGCAAGGGTCTTGTAACTTGACAGCTTTAAGACTTGCGTGCTTCAAATGCCAGAGTTTCTGAGCCAACATTTTGGTTGCTAAGCAAGAGTGTTGTTAAGTGAGTTTCACCACATTTTACAAGTTGGCCACGCCCACTCAGTCACATGGCTGGCAAGCCACTCCCACCTGGTCACATGGCCAGAAAGCCACTCCCACCCAGTCACATGGCCACCAAGTCACTCCCACAAAGCAGGCCACACCTACAGAAGAGGTTCTAAAAAATTTTGAAACCTACCACTGACACACCTTATCTTATTTGGAGTGCTGCCAGATTAGTAGTTTCCAAATGCAGGGTAAGGCAAACTTGGCACACAGTCTCTTAAAGGCACAAACAAAACTTTCTACTTTTGAACCGATCGAATGAACAAATTGTTTCCTGCAAAAGCCCTCTTGCCATTCGTTCCTCTTTTGTTTCTTATGGAAGGGGCCAATCACCTCCAAGGTGTGGCTTTACTCCCAAGTCGACCCTGCTTTCTTAGTTGTTCTTGTCTTTTGGTAGCTATGCGCATGCACACACTGGGAACAGGCTCCAGCTGTTCCTCTGGCTAGCTGCTCTCTAGCTCCCTCTCTGCCTCTGACACAGAGCCCTCGAGTGAACTTTCCTCAGCCCCCAGGACTGGCCCATATTCCTCCCCAACCTCCTCACTGTCTGACTCTGCTGCCAAGCTCTGATGGCTGCTGGCGGGCCACAACACTATCTTATTTTTGCTGAGACTTCAAACCATCTTGTTCTAGAAAACCTAAAGCCTTGGGAGCCTTGAGGCTCTTTTGAAAGTTGAAATCTAGATAAGTAGGTTAGGTGATCTAGCATTTTTCAACATCAGTTCTGCTGCTCTTATCAGTCACTCCATAACTCCATATTATTTCAGGTGATTACAAAATCAGGGTACAACTAGTTCATTTCTGTGTTCATGTTCCTTATTAGCATTCGCTTTTGTCTGTAAATCATGCTATACAAATGCCTGATGCCCAAGGGTTTCAGATAGGCAAGTTCAAACTTACCATCTGTAATAGCAATAGTGCTCCTAGAGGGCTTTTCATTTGGAATGCACTATATACTGTATTTGGAAATGACTATTTGGGAATGACTCTTTCAAACAAAATAACTGAAGAAGAAAAAAGTCCCCCAAGATGGCGATGAATATTGGCTAAACATGCCAAGATAGCATCTCTAGGCTAATCACTGTTTTCTACAATAAGTTGGGGTTTAAAGAAAGCATCTTTATTATATTCCTTTTGTTTGTGTCCTATTCTGATTCCTGCAGTTATATCCCTTTTAGGATCTTTGGCCTGCCACACTCTCTCTTATTTCATCATGCTGTTTCATTAGTGTAGTAGTTGGGAGGAGGGAATAGAAAGGAGTAGAATTGTGGTATTTAGGTATTTAGGTATTTATTAATACTTATAGGTCGCCCTTTTCCCTGAGGGGACTCAGGGCGGCTTACATAAAATAAAGGGGGGGGGGTGTATACAGACAATAGACACAACAATACATAGAAGTAAAATAGTAAGCAACATTCATTCATCATTCGGGTGGGGACGGTTATCTTTGTCCCCAGGCCTGACGGGCTAGCCAGGTCTTAAGGGCTGTGCGGAAGGTCTGGACGGTGGTGAGGGTACGAATCTCCACGGGGAGATCGTTCCAAAGGGTCGGAGCTACTACTGAAAAGGCTCTCCTCCGTGTAGTTGCCAGTCGGCACTGACTGGCAGATGGAACTCGGAGGAGGCCTAATCTATGTGATCTTATTGGTCGCAGGGAGGTAATTGGCAGGAGGCGGTCTCTCAAGTGGAATGTGGTGTTGTCATTTTTTTCTAGAAGCCCAAGGTCATCTTTTGTCTCCACACCTCTGCACCTAACCGGAACCAGTTGGGTGGAGATGCCAGCGTGGAAGAAGAAGATTGGACCATGTGATGGATTTGTGGGTGTGGGGAACAAGATCATGAACTTTCAACTGGGTGGGAATCCTAGGTAACTTCCAGAATTGGGATTCCACAGATGTGCCAAGATATCTGACTTACTAAATTGGAACTTTAAGGATCGTTTTGCCTTGGACTCTAATTTAATTCTGCATGATACTAGGAACACTGACAGGGAAGGGGGGGGAGGGAGGGAGGATGGAAGGAAGGAAGGAGGTCTGGTCAGGATGAAATGGAGAACAGAGAAAGTAAAGGAAGGGATTCTAAATACCAGGACTTTCAAATCTCCATGAGCAAGAAGCTTAAACTTCTTCCTCCCCTTCTATGGGAAAATAGACAGCCCCCATAGACCACACAATGGATAAGAGCTTTCTGAGAAGTCATTGAAACATTTCATTTTTCAAATGACAGGAGGAGGAAGAATCAGATTGCATCAGAAGTGGGACTCCAGCTTTTGTGATCTTAGTTCCGTGATGGTGAACCTATGGCAGGCGTACCCAAAGTGGCATGTGAAGCGTTTCTGGTGCGCATGCACACGTGACAATCAGCTGACCTTTTTGCATGCAGCAGTGTGGAAACCGGAGGAGCTGGCCTTCTGTTTTCCATTGTGAGCCAGCCAGCTGATGGGTGTGTGTGCATGTGCAGCAGTAACCGGAAAACTTGCTGGCCGTCGCGCACGTGTGCGTTGGAAACCAGAAGTTCATTTTTTGGCACGCACATACCCCTGGGCAGCTCCTCTTCCTGGTTGCAGCCCAGACGAGCACGTGTGAGGCATGAAGTGCAGGCGTGAAATGCTCCCTTTTCGGCACTTGGTGCTTGAAAAGGTTTATATCAATCCTAGTAATTAATATGAATGTGCAAAAACTGCAAATGTCCTTAAAGAAATGGTAGACGGTGGTATAAATTCTAAGTCGTTTAAAGATTTATATATTTCTGATGGGATAAGTGCTTTTTGCAGGCCTCTCTCTAAGGAAGATAACCCCTTCTTAAAGATGACAATTGCTGGTTAAACATAGTTGTGAGCTGAACATTCTGGTGGCACCCCAAGGCTGTCTTATGTATCTTCGACCAGGGGTAGAGATCTCTTGAGTACATGTGTTTTTTGTATATTGCCAAGGAGAAATTGGGGGGAGGTGTCCAGAGTTGGAGACCGGGGGCGGGGGGACATTGTTCCTGCAGCTGGAGGATCTTTTTACCTAACAGAAATCTTTGCAGGAGAGAATGCCATGGCATTCTGTTTTCTCTGAGATGGTCAGGAAAAGAGAGTATCTCTTCAACAGCCTCCAATTTCTTCATGAACCCACATTGTTTCTTGTATGCAGAGATTTCCAAACACAAGTCTGCAAAATATATCAGAAACTACCTTGCAACAAAGCTTAGTAAAAACAGGGAGGGCCCACGCAGAGGCTTGGGGAGGGGGAAAAATGACCCTCCCGGGAGTTGCAGAAGGCCAAAAATGGGCCTGTTTTCACCCTCCCAGAGGCTTGAGAAAAGCCTCCGGAGCCTGGGGAAGGCAAAAATGTCCCCTGCCCTGGTGCCGGAGGCTGACTACAGCATGTCCACCATGGCCACGTCCACCCAGCAACCGGGCAGTGAACCTGTTGCTGGAATTTTTGAAGCCCATCCCTGCTAGGTTTAACCTGAAATGCTGGATGTTTTGTTAAGGAACATGGAAGCTGATATTTTCAAGGCAACCTTGGCCTAATTGAATAATGTTGTAAATTCTATGGGGTCAGCTGAGATTGTAACCCATCAAGTATGGTTTTTGTCCCACTTCAAGTGGGCAGATTATGCGGGTTGTAGTTTAAAAGTCATGGAGGGTATCAGAAGGTGGATTCTTTTCTTTTAAAGTATGGTCTGAGCAACAGCATGCATCTTCAGCAACCTCCAGTCCCTCCTTTATCCATCCCATATTTTCTCAAAAATATTTGGAAGCGGTTTGAAAGAAAGGATAATTACCAGGGATACATTTTTCTCTCTCTCACTTTCTTCACCAATTAACCAACTTTCATCCTAAGCAGTGGCTCTGTCTCCATATGCAAAAAACAGCTAATTGCAAATTGAAACTTGTTTGTTGAATTATCAGCAACCACCACCCAACAGAAATATCAGGTAAAAGTCTTTCTCCCCATTCATACCTCATCATGGCACAAACATGCCCTGATTGTTATCTTTTATTTGGCAATATTTCAATAACTTTGCTTTCATCTCATCCCCATCTCCCTTGAAATAGGCTTAACCTCTCCTGCTATTAAAATAGTATTCTCTACCTATTTCTACCTATTCCGATAACTGTCCAAGGGCAACCAGAAGATGTGCGAAGTCTATTTCGCATTTGGTCATCCATTATTTTTAAGGGAAGTCAGGGGACCATGGTGATTTGGAACAAAAACAAGGGACTAGTGATGAAGTTACAGTCACTTTCATTCTGGATTTTGTGGTTGTTGAATCAAGAATGAGCATAGAGAACTCAATAGTGTGGGGAAAACCCTAAGATGGAAGAGAAGATCTTTTGGCTTCATGTATCCCAATTTCCTTCCCCAAGAAAGGGAGTTTTTCCAGCTACTTTATGAGGAGATACTCTACATTTCCAGGAGCTCACACTGTTCTCTGATTCTAGCTGCTGTGCAACTTTTGGGGATATGTTTTCTGTGAAATTTCAAAAGACCATTAATTAAGATACTGCTATCTTACCCCAAGGGATGTGGTGGCTCAGTGGCTAAGACGTGGAGCTTGTCTATCAGAAAGGTTGCAGTTACTTGTCCCAGCTTCTGCCAACCTAGCAGTTTGAAGAAAATGCAAATAGAAAAATAGGAACCATCTTTGGTGGGAAGGGAACAGCATTCCGTGCCCCTTTGGCATTTAGTTAAGCTGGTCACATGACCACAGAGAAGTCTTCGGACAGCGCTGGCTCTTCGGCTTTGAAACAGAGATGAGCACTGCCCCCTAGAGTTGGGAATGACTAGCATGTATATGCGAGGGGAACTTTTACCTTTACCTAACTTACCCCAGCTCTCTTATTTTTAGAAATATTTGAGGCTGTAGAAAAGGCATTTTTCAATATTGCCTCTTCAGAAGTTTCATGTGTCATTTCCCCCCCTTTCAAACAAATCTGTTTCCTTGCTTCTAGTTGCATAATATAATTAATCTTCAGCTTCCAGACGTATAATATTGGAGTTCTTTTAACAATCAAGAAGATGGGTTATAAACATTTTTATTCATCATAATTGCGATAATAATGATGAATGGGGGAGGAAAAAAGACAGAGAGTTATCTCCTATCTGAGTCAAGAAAGCCTTAACCTCACTTTGCTGAATCCAGTGTTCTCCAGATGGATACAGACTAGTTTCCCAAATGCTACTTGGGAATCAAAGTCCCACCTATTTGAAGGCTATCCCAAGGGTATTTGGGGACCTTTGCCAAATTGCTATTTCTGCCTGTGGACTGAGCCTTGTCCTCACTATGCTTTCCTGCACTGTAGTCTGAAGAGCATTTAAAGAGAAGAAGGAAAAGGAGAAGGAGGGGAAGAAAAAGATGAAGAGGAAGCAGGAAGGAACCCATACGCAAGCAAGCCCACAAAAGAGAATAATTTACTGTAGATACATTTTGAAACTACTACAAGAGGAAATTACAGTATCTCTGCTCGATAAACATCTTAATTAGAGCAGGACGAGGTGAATAAAATGGCTGGCAATTATGAACATGAAAAATGCTATATTTAAGGATTGGTACACAGGTGCTTCTGCATAAAGCGTCTATGGGAGCCTGCAATGTGACTCTGTGTCAAAGCAATCAAAGCAAATCCAATAGAAAATAATGAGGCCATTTTTATAGTGCATGTCTCACAAATACATTAACACACCAGGATATAGCACTAGCACTTAGACTTATATACCACTTCACAGTGCTTTACAGTCCTCTCTAAATGGTTTATAGAGCCAGCATATTACCCCAACAATCTTGGTCCTTATTTTACTGACCTTGGAAGGATGGAAGAGTGAGTCAACCTTGAGCCAGTCATGATCAAACTTAAGGCTGTGGGCAAAATTAGCCTGCAATACTGCACTCTAACTACTGCATCACCAGGGCTCCTACATACACCCAAGAGCCTCTAATTCTGGTGTCTTTGAAATGTATTCATGGATTTCCAAGAATTCTTGGGTATGGTATGGTATGGTATGGTACGGCACGGCATGGCATGGCACGGCACGGCACCGTAGGATAGGGTAGGGTAGGGTAGGGAAGGGTATGAATGATTTTGAATCATATGAACTTTGCTATCATAGAAGACACATGAGCATACTATGGACAATCAAGAAAGCAAATTAATAGATTATGGGGGGGGGGAATCAAGCCAGAGTTCTCCCTCAAGGCACAAATGACCAGGTTCAGATTATTCTACTTCAGTTACATTATGCAAAAACTAAGCTCTTTGGAGAAGGCTCTAATCCTGGGATAGTTAGAGGAAGGAAAGAGAGGAAGACGTAGCAGCAAGGTGAGTAGACAAATCTACAAGTTTATGGACAAAAATCTACAAGTTGATCAAGCATTACTAAGCCGAGATGAGGTTCAGAAAAAAAGAGAAAGAAATGACAGAGTACAAGAGCCTATAATTTGCTCTTCTTGAAAATGACAACATTTCCAACCGTTCTAACAAATCAGCTTAAATAAAATTGTGTTAAACAACTTTCTGGGTTTTAGGCTCTAAGGCATCTTCAACAATTGCCCTTAAAATCCCTCAAAGTATTCTGAACGATCTCCTGAGGAATGTGGTAGAGATCTTGGCCATTGCACACTGAAGGGTATCTTCAATCTAAAATCTGACCCAACGTTATTGAGTTGATCTTAGCAGATCCTCAGATGATGAGGCCCAGTGGTGGGATTCAATTTTTTTTACTACCAGTTCTGTGAGTGTGGCTTAATGGGCATGGTGTGGGAAGGATACTGCAAAATCCCCTTTCCTCCCGATCAGCTGGGACTCGGGAGGCAGAGAATAGATGGGGGCGGTGGGGGCGGGACCAGTCAGTGGTGCTATTTACCGGTTCTCCAAACTACTCAAAATTTCCGTTACCGATTCTCCAGAACTGGTCAGAACCTGCTGAATACCAACTCTGATGAGGCCTCTATAGTACAATTCCTCAGCTTTCTTCAGGGTTCAAAGGTCATACTTTTTCCAACTACCACTTCCCATTTCTTCTAACTATGCCTTCCTAACAAAGAGTTTGAAGAGGCAGAAGCTTTAGATGGTGATCCTTCAACAGGCTTCTATTTGAGACGACTATCTAGACAAGGGGTAGTCAACCTTTTTATACCTACCGCCCACTTTTGTATCTTTGTTAGTAGTAAAATTTTCTAACCGCCCACCGGTTCCACAGTAATGGTGATTTATAAAGTAGGGAAGTCAATTAAATTAAAAAAAGGAAAGTGCTTCAGTATCAGACAAAACCCCTACCACCCACCATGAAAGCTGGAATGCCCACAAGTGGGCGGTAGGGACCAGGTTGACTACCATTGATCTAGAAAGATCTACTTTCAAAATTCCTTCAAATACCTTTTTCTTTTTTGTAGCGGGGCAGAAATAAGATATTTTTTTTAACCTATGGTCTCTGAATGCCTTTTCCATGGCAGACCTTCCTGAATTTGTACCTCTGGATTTTGTCCATAAACATTGGGAAACAGCAGCACAATACCTGCTGTTTTTCAGTGGAAAAACAAATAAACACAGTGTGTACAAACCTTCTAGGGCTTATCACACCCAAGGCACAATGTTTTTTGCATACCAATAAATGCAAATAAATTCCTGACATTTAAAATATGCTGCATAAGATCTGGATCCTGGGCTTTTGTCCCATCTCAGCTTTCATGTATTAAATTTGGGCATTGCAACTGCAGCCCCATGTGTGTGGATTCTGGAGCCTTTTCACCAATTTCAGGCCAGATTAAAGCTTAAAAAGAGGATTTTCCCCCCATTTCACATGAAAATGTCACAAGCAGCATGACTCATAACAAACACTTAAAGATACCAGCAACAACTGTATTATCAGCTTCAATCTTCAGACTTGAACATGGTAGATAAATCTGAATTATAGGCGTGGCAAGTTGAAATTAAGGAAGTAAAGGTCAGAATTCAGCATGGACGCACAAAGGAAATGTTGTGGCTTTCTATGGCAGTCCCTTCTTATTATTTTAATTCCAGATCATCACAATCCATTCCTGGAAAGGGCACAATGGGGTGCTTTTAAAACTAGGATGATGTCTAATGACCAAGGTAGAACAGCGTGGTATCTGACATCAGGACCAGAATTCTTTTTTTTGTGGGCAACAAAAACAGAAAGACCGTTGTTATAGGAGCACTATCTGGATGAGGGGAAAAAATTAACCTGTGCTTCCAAATGACATACTATAATCCTCATTACAGCAAGGAACACTCCATTCTGCCAGGAATTTCATTGTTTATAAGTCATTGTAGGTAATTAAAACCTAAGTACCGTACATTGTTTTTCAGGCAGCGTTCAGTTTGCATTTTTCTTGATGAACACGTCAGTGGCTAGCAGGGCTATGTGTAGCCTTAGTCCTGGGATGGTGGTGGCCACAGAGATGAAATTTCAGGAGGCTCTGCAGGGCCACAGAAAAGAGGGTGAGCCAACACTGCACTCTTATTTTAACTGGATTCCTCATTTTCACTCCGTTTCCAAGTCGCTACTGGACAACAATTTAAGCCTATGCCTGAACTGCCTGTAGCAATAGCAATAGCACTTAGACTTATATTTCGCTTTATAGTCCATTTACAGCCCTCTCTAAGTGGTTTACAGAGTCAGCCTGTTGCCTCCAACAATCTGGGTCCTCATTTTACCGGTTCCACCACAAAACCGCGGTAGACTAAAGCGCGCTCGACAAAAGCGCGTACGTGACGTCATCACAGCGCGACGAAAACAGCACGCTGTGAGCGGTAAACTTAAAATTAACGCGTAAATCTAAACCTAACCCCCCCAAACCTAACCCTAAACCTAACCCTAAGCCTAGCCCTTAACCTAACCCTAAACCTAACCCTATACCTAACCCTTAACCTAACGCTAAACCTAACGCTAACCCTTAACCTAACCCTAAACCTAACCCTAACGCTTAACGTAACCCTAACCCTAACCCTAACCCTCAACCTAACCCTAACCCTAACCCTAACCCTAACCCTAACCCTAACCCTAACCCTAACCCTAACCCTAACCCTAACCCTAACCCTAACCCTAACCCTAACCCTAACCCTTACCTTTATGTGAATCGGCTTGCTTTAAAAGCGCTTTTTAAAGCGCCCTTTTTTCTCCGCGGTCGTATTTGTCGCGCTGCTGATGACGTCAGCTACGCGCTTTAATTGGGCGCGCTTTAGTGGACCACGGTTTTGATGGGTCACACATTTTACCTACCTCGGAAGGATGGAAGGCTGAGTCAACCTTGAGCCAGTGAGATTCGAACTGCTGAACTGCAGTTACTGGTCAGCTGAAGTAGCCTGCAGTATTGCATTCTAACCACTGCGCCACCTCAGCTCTTAAAGGATCCAGTAGTCACCTCAGTAAAGGATCCAGTGGTCCCTTCTTGAAAGAATGGATCTCAGAGTTGCAAAACACTTGGTCAATTGTTTGTAAGGCCCTGGATGATGCTAGATGATGCTTACAAAATCCAAGCTGACAAGAAAATAATCAAACCAAAGGAGTTTAAGGTGGGGACAATTAATTGATACCTTACTGGTATCAATATATAGTGCGACTTTCCCATGACACATATCTTAGACTTCAAACTCCACATATATATTATCACATGTGTGTAAAGTGTATTACACATATAATAACCAGACTATATTCCTGCAATTGATGGTCTGGTTGAAGACTGCGTGAAAATATTCACTGTGAACGGACTGTTGATTCCAGGTCAAATGTGAAGATAAAGCAATGCAAGAAAGAAGAGGGAAAACCACCATTGAAAATGCTCAGTAGTGGTCAATACCAATACAGCACCTTGAATAGGCATGTAGATAACTGCCTCTCCTCTTGCCCTGAGAATTAAGTAGAAGGAAGGTCTTTGGGGGATCAAATGTGACTTCTGGTGATGTCGGGGCCATAGCCATAAAGTGTGTTTCCCAGCAGTAGAGAAATTAGTTGCCCCTTGCTTCTTTCTGGATGGTTTTTTGACATTCAAATCTAGTCTCCAATCAAGAATTCCTTGATGGTCCCTCATCCAAATATTTATTTATTTGAATTTAGGTGCTGCCCAATTACCCAATTCTGTTAGCCTCCAAACTTGAAGAAGATAGGGGTTCTGCTGAAGTCAGAAATATTATAAAGATTGAATGGCAAGAGGAAGAGAGAACAGTGTCAAATTGGTGGGTGCAGCCAGGCAAATTGAAACCAGGAACTTACTGGCAGCATTTTGAGGAAGTTCAGACAGCGAGTAATAATACTATGTTTGTAAGGTTACGTTAGCAGAATTTTGCAAGTCTGACAGCACTTTCCCCCTCCTTCAGTTTTACTTTCCAAAAAACTTTCCAAAAAACTAGGGAGGGTCCCTTCTGAGATGCTTGCCACACCCTATTTTCTTCTGTGGACTGAGATATTGTTTGCATGACAGTTGTCCAGCGTGAGGCTCTTCCTCTTGTATTATGCCAAGGCCATACCCGCAAACCATTACAGTTTCTAGCAAACAATTGACCTTATTCTCAGAGCCTGTGATTGACACTGCTTCTAAGCAGTAGTGGGATTCAAAAAATTTTTACTACCAGTTCTGTGGGCGTGACTTGGTGGGTGTGGCTTGGTGGGTGTGGCAAGGGAAGGATACTACAAAATCCCCATTTCCTCCCGATCAGTTGGGACTCGGGAGGCAGAGAATAGATGAGGGTGGAGCCAGTCAGAGGTGGTATTTACCGATTCTCCGAACTACTCAAAATGTCTGCTACTGGTTCTCCAGAACTGGTCAGAACCTGCTGAATATCACCTTTGCTTCTAAGGCTCTCAGTCTTGAACAACAACAGTGATAGGGTTGACAAATCCATATGGTGACAAAGATCCGTTTCATATTATTATTATTTCAATTTTTTTTAATGAGTAACAATATTAGCACTTAGCTTGGAATATCAAGCACACACTGGGAGAAGCTAGATGCTATGGGATGCATTTCCAGATGCGTTTAATAATATTTATAAATAATATTCTTCAGCAAATAAAATCAAAAGAATTAAAACTGGTAACAGTCGATGGTTGGTTTACATTCATTGTGAATATATTCTATTATAACATTTATTTATATAAATTAGTTCAATCTTCGCAGCAGCTTTCCTGTAATCCCTTCAGGAAAAGTAAATCCCTTTTGCGTTGACACCATGAAGAACGCTTATAAAATCATCAATATCCTAATACTATTTAATATCAAATAATACCATTTGATATTATTATGCAGATAAAAATTATTAGGGGTTATAGAGGGTTAATTTAGACCAGTGTTTCTCAACCTTGGCAACTTGAAGATGTCTGGACTTCAACTCCCAGAATTCTGGGAGTTGAAGTCCAGACATCTTCAAGTTGCCAAGGTTGAGAAACACTGATATAGACTATCAGAAATCTGGCTGAAGTACTGTGCCGGAGACAGGTCAATATGTCTGCCCATTCTCACCCCAAAAGGCAATGGATTGACTTGGACCAGGGACAAAGGCCTCCTATGTGAGGCATGCAGAATATTGAAACAATACAAACAGTCATTGACATACAACAGTTACGACAGCACTGGGAAAAAGTAAAATGTTCATTTTTCATACTTATGACCGTTGCAGGGTCACATGATCAAAATTCAGAGGCTTGGCAACTGGTCCAGATTTATGACAGTTCCAGAGTTCCAGGAGTCATATAATCATATTTTGCAACCTTCTGACAAGCAAAGTCAATGGGAAGCCTGATTCACTTAACAACCCATGTTACTAACTTAACAACTTCAGTGATTCATTTAACAACTGTGATGAGAAAGGTTGTAAAATGGGGCAAAAGTCAATTAACAAATGTCTCACTTAGCAAGATAAATTCTGGGCTCAATTGTAATCATAACTTGAGGGCTACCTATATTTGGGGTTATCTATGAGCTATATAGCAGAGATGGGAAACTCTGGCCCTGTCAGATGGCATGTCTTAATTCTTGCCGTTTGTCTTGTCAATTAGAAAAAAGGAAAATTATTCTCAATTATAAACCCACAGAATATTTTAACCAAAACTCAGGTGGGTTTGATTGTATAACCTTTATAGGTCAGAGAAGGTTATTTTTCCTTTGTGCAGGTCTTACAATCTTTATATAGGTAGCGCTTGACTTGTAACCACAGTTGTGACTGGAAGTGCTAAGCTATGTGATTATTGAGTTGTGTCTGATTTTATGAACTTTTTTTGCCACAATTGTTAACTGAATCTCGTGGTTGTTAAGCAAATCCAGCTTTCCACATTGACTTTGCTTGTCAGAAGCCCTCTGAGGTCATAAAGTGATCAAGTGACCCCAGAATGTCACGTCATAAATACATGCTGGTTGCTAAGCTCCTGAATTTTGATCACATGTCCGCAGCAATCCTGTGGCAGTCAGAAGTTTGAGGACTGGTTGGAAGTCACTGTTTTCAGAGCCATCGTAAGTCGAATAGTCATTAAACAAATGGCCATAAATGCTCACGAGGGCTATCTGTATAGGGCTTGTGAAAAGGGGAAATTATAGCACCTTTCTGTGTGTCAAATGGGGACTTGTAATGAAGGTATGTTGAATTTACTGAAAGAACAATCATGCCTTCAGCACAGGTACACAATTAGCAGCTGTGAGCTTGTCAAGGAACTAAACGCCAAGGAATGAAATAAAACCTTGTTAATAAAATACATTTGGTTACCCTCAGTCCAGAGGTCTGCATGTGGTAATCAGGCTGCGCCACACAACATGAGCGTGGCAGGGAAAGAGAGGCAATATTGAAGAGACGGTTTTCAGAAGTTGTGGAAAGCCTGTTTCTAACATAAGCGACGTGGGCAGAGGGAGCGCCCTGAGGAACACAAGGCCAACCGAGTGGGACGCTGACCAAATTCAGAATGGAATTCTTGCGGTGGTTTTTCTAGGTAGAAGATCCTGCTGCCCAGTAAATATGAAATCCAGTTTGGGAGTGGGGCCAAACGACAGGAAAGCACACCGTCTGCCAGAAAAAAAAAGACACCGCAACTTTTGTGGACAGGGACAGATGAGAATACCAGAAGCCTGCACTTTGCAAGGAAGGTGTCTTATTCTATAGACCTCTAAGTAACGCTTTGCTTTCCTCAGAAATAGAACAGGTTGGGTTTTCTAGGAAATGGTATTGCTAGAAAATTCCATGACCTCACAGTGACTGAGACATTTAAACACACAGACACAGACACACACATGCAGGGAGAGGGAATGGTAAAGAGCAAGCTAGCACAGACCCGGCCTTTCCCCGGTCGTATCACCTTTCATGTGTTGGAAACGATTGTTTTTTCTCTCTGTGGAAACCTGATTATCTCAGGATCATCTACGGTTTCTTTTCTACCACAAATAAAAAGAGAGTTGCGTTCTGTATGGGGAGGCGGTTAATGGAAGCCGATTTACCTCTTCAGAAAGAGATGCAATTGATGCAATGCAAAATTTATATTGCTTTATTTGTTCCCTAGTATAATTTGATTGCTTATCAGTAACCTATGACTATCACTAAGTATTGTATCTTATGATTCTTGATGAATGTATTCTATTTTATTTTTTCTTTATGTACACCGAGAGCATATGCACCAAAGACAAATTCCTTGTGTGTCCAATCACACTTGGCTAATAAAAAAAGAATTCAATTCAATGGGCATCGCTTACATTAGGCCTGTGATGGGGAACCTATGGCACGCGTGTCACAGGTGGCATGAGGAGCCATTTGTTAGGATACGGGAGGCATTGCACTGTCAGCTCCAGCGTGCATGCGTGTGCTGGCCAGCTGACTTCAGCCTTTTTTTGAGGCAGATTTTCGGCCTCCGGAGGTTTCCTTGAAGTCTCCAGAGTGCGAAAAACTTCCAGTTTGCTCATAGGGCTGTTTTTTTGCCCTCCAGAGGCGGCATGTGTTCATGCTGGTCGTGCATGCATGCACACTGAGGTCATGCGCATAGCATTGTGGGTGTGGCACATCTGTACACAACCCCCCTATACTCCCCCCACTTTTGGCATGCGATCCAAAAAAAGGTTAGCGATCATGAAATCACTACAGTAGGCTGTCTGGTTCTGCATTCTTGTTTCCCCCCCCCGAAGGCTGGAAAGCTGTTTGTAGAAAATTTTACAGGCAAACTGTGAAAGGCAACAGGGATGCTGAGGGGGTGGGGGGTTGCCTTCAGGTGCTGATTTCATCCCAGAGGGTGCAGGAAAAGGGGGCAGCTCACCAACTTTACCACACTTTTTTTTCAGAAAAGGAAGGACTGGCTGTGCCCTTCCCCCAATTCAATAGCCATACCTCGACTTACAACCACAATTGAGCCCCAAATTTCTGTTGCTAAGTGAGACGTTTCTTAAGTGAGTTTTGCACCACTTTACAACCTCTCTTGCAGCAAATGAATCACTGTGGGTGTTAAATTAGCAACATGGTTGTTAAATGAATCTAGCTTCCCCACTGACTTTGCTTGTCATAAAGTCGCAAAAGGGGATCACAGGATCCTGGGACACTGCAGATGTGAGCCAGTTGCCATGCAGCTGAATTTTGATCCTGTGAACATGCTGCGACAGTCATAAGTTTGAAAAATGGTCATAAGTCAATTATTTTCAGTGCGGTTGTAACTTTGAACGCTTACTAAATGAACTGTTGTAAGTCGAGGACTACCTGTATTGTGAACAGATAGCCTCCCTTTCCATGGCAACTTGCTCTCAAAATTCCCAAAGTATCCTATTAGCCTAAAATGTTTCTTGTTCTTGAGGATGCAGCTGTCCCTGTTCTAAGAGCCATTTCATATTCTTCTCCTTGCTTCAATGGACAAGTGCTGCTTCTCTGAATTCATTCATTTTTGTTATTCTTACCACTCTTCGAGCAAGATTTTGGTTCTCATTATTGTGATTATTTATAAGAACCAAGATGGTGCAGTGATTAGAGTCTAGTTGGCTCAAGGTTGACTCATCCTTCCATCCTTCCGAGTTGGTAAAATGAGGACCCAGATTGTTGGGGGCAAGAGGCTGACTCTGTGAACTGCTTAGAGAGGACTATAAAGCACTGTGAAGTGGTATATAAGTCTAAGTGCTACTGCTATTGCTATTTCTTCTGTTTTATTTAGTTCTTGTTCATTGTGTATCCCTTTAGGGATTTATTAAAACTATTTCTGAAATCATGAAATGTGTGCTTCTTGGTTATCACAGTTAACCAATTCACTAAATTTATTCCCACCAAGAATAACACTATCAAGTGGCTAACGGATTCTACAGAAACTTGTCTAAAATTTAAAAGCAATAGAAAAGACATCTGCTTATTTTTTTAAGATTAAGGCATTTTCATGTGAACTTTTCATTCCGAAACTGGATGTGCTCTCATACATTAATCTAAATGTATATGCAGCAGGTGAACGCACTGATTTTTTAAATTTTTTGTCTTTGTTATGGTGTAGATAAGACAAAAAAACTTAGGGCATGGGAAGTGGAGGAGGGGTACTCTTGTGTTTGGAATGAACATTCCCAGAGTTCGTGGGTGTTCTGTTTGCCATGGACATATAGTATTGTGGCCTGCCAGGGGCCAGCATAGCTGGCAGCAGATTCGGACAGTGAGGAGGTTGGGGAGGAACATGGGCCAGTCCTGGAGTCTGGGGAAGGCTCTGATGAGGGCTCTGTGTTGGAAGCAGAGAGGGGGCCAGAGCCGTATGCCAGTTATCAGCTGCCTTCAGAGTCAGACATCAGTGAGGCAGACGAACAGCTGGAGCCTGTTCCATGTGTGCACTTGTGCAGAGTTCCCAGGCGAAAGGAACAGCTAAAGAACAAGGGTCGACTTGGGAGTAAGGCCACAGGTGGACGATGAATGGCCCCTCCCAGAGGAAATAAAAAGGGTAGTGGAGTTTGCAGGAGACAATTAGTTCGCTTAATTGGGAAACTCTGAGACTCTTTGCCAAGTTTTGCAGATATCGGCCTGGCAGCTCTCCAAGCCAGATAAGGTCTGTGACTGTAAATCCTCCCTTGAAGGACTTCGCTGGATGTGAATGAGCAGAATTCACAGTAAATCAATAAAAGGGGTTTTTGTCGGGACCAGGAGTTTGCTTCATGCTCTTGGGAAGCCTAGGTCAGGACAGGTACCCCTTTGCCCTGCTACCGATCTTCAAATACACGACCTAAACCTTAAAGAAGCAAGGTGGTTTGCTGGTTTTGAATTTACTCCTTCAAGGCAACAGCTCAGATGTTTTTCTTTGCAGTCAGGCAACATTGATTCTTCTTTAAAATGAAGCTACGATTAACCTGGACTATTTTGATTCTTTGCAGATCCTTGCAACTGTTTTTACCCAACCAGGGTGAAGACTGGTAGAATGAAACTGACGGGAGTTCAACTTGTTTCCCCATTTTCTTCAACAAACCAGATCTTTTAGATTCTTGAATGTTTCTCTATCTCCCAAGCAACCATTCTTATTGGTGAGGAGGGAAATGTACAAGTATTTTCTTTTATCTGTTTTGGGAATGAAATAGGCAAAAGTTATTTTGATGTCATCACTCTCTCCCACCCCTTCCATTTCTCTTCCTAAAATTTGACTACAGTCATTATTTTAAACTTATTGTCCCTTCTCCTCAATGTCAGCCATTGTTGCCACTTTTAACCTTGGCAACTTTAAGATGGGTGGCCTTCAACATAGCTGGCTGGGGAATTCTGGGAGTTGAAGTCCAACCACCATAAAGTTACTAAGGTTGAGAAACACTGTCCTGAGGGTTGCTGAACTGTTGTGTTCCTGAACAAAGGGTCCTCCCGCTGCAGTGGAGCAGTTACCCGCTCTGTTGGTGGGCTGCTATTACTTGTTTTAGTTGAAGGAGGGGTCTCCTCTCCATTTCTAGATTCTGCCAAAGTCACTCTTCCCTCTTCATTCTCAGATATATATTATTGTTGTAGGAAATCTCAACAGCTAGGCCTAGCAGGTGACACGGTGCTGAAGGGACCAGCCCTCAAATGTCCAAATTCAATCTGAGTGCAGAAATATTATTTTAATTCTCCATAAAATATTGACATTCACCCACAGTGGCCATTAGGGAATATTTCCACACACAAAAATGGACACAGAGAACAAACTGTATATGCATAACTAAAAATAAAATCTAATGTGATGGGGACTATCTAATCATAAGCCCTATTCTAGAGTAACTGCTCCTATCGTTCTTGGACGGGAAAATCTAAACCACTCTCTGTTGGATATAATTTTCTCTATTCCCATCTGTCCTGCAACTGCCAGTGTCAACTGCCTTTTAACTGTTTCTTGTATAGGGATATCGTTAAAATTAAAATTCTGTACTCAGTGACATGGAGGTCAAATTAAAAACATGGAAAGAGAACCTGTTTCAAAATGTAATCATGAAAACAGGGCCTTCACTCAAGAATGGACATTAAAGTTACAAACTTAGCCGAGATGGCTAAAATATCGGCATATCTTAAAGATCACTCAAATGAGAGATATAAACGAGACTGGAAAAAATGGATTGACTATATACAAAATAAATACGGGACCAAGAAATTCCAGTTAGCCTATGCTTAAGATCAGAAATGATTTAAATTGTTTAAAGTTAGTTCAGCAAGAAGAAGCTAAGGTCAATGTAGAATGTCATTAATTTCTTTATTTCTTTTTTTCAATAGATTTTAGGCTGTGTTTGTTAAAAATCCATACCGTGTACGGGTTCTGGGAAGTTGGGGGGGAGGAGGAGGGGGGTTGGGGGGAGGGGGGAGGGAGGGAGGGGTATGCATTAGGCTAGACAAGAATTTGGTGGTAAACTAGAATTATTTTGACATACAAAAAATTGTACTTCGATGTCTTACTGATTGAGGAATGATGAAATGTTTGTCTTAAAAGAAATAAAACTTTTGAACGAAAACAGGGCCTTCCTTCACAACTTCATAGACTTAATCCCATCGATCAGAAGGTGACTTCCTTCTG
Organism: Thamnophis elegans; assembly: GCF_009769535.1. Classification (NCBI taxonomy): domain Eukaryota; kingdom Metazoa; phylum Chordata; class Lepidosauria; order Squamata; family Natricidae; genus Thamnophis; species Thamnophis elegans. The sequence continues at coordinate 21,574,932 of NC_045542.1, read as the reverse complement.
AATAAACATGTTTGGATTAAACTAAAAAATATATGTCAGTTAATTTATTAGATCAAATGTTTGCCTCCTACAGTACTGCAGAAGTGATTCTTCTATCTTTGGGAGGCTCCACTTTCCAATGGACAATAGGGAAAGCTACTCCTTACTGACTGCAACTGGGACTGACAAATCCATTACTAGGCATAGTCATTAAGCATGTTGTCACCAATTTGAAATGTTAGTTCTGGCTGCCATTGCTGAGTGAGTCACTGTGAGTTGTTACATATGACCCAAACTTGCAACTTCCTGCTAGCTTCCCCATTGACTTTGTCAGAAGCCAGCCGTAAAAGTCAAAAGGTGCCCATAAGATAGTGTGAACATCATTAATGTGAACTCGTTGCCAAATACCCAATTTGCAATCATGTGACTATGCGGTCACTGTGATGACCAAATTTCAAAGAACAGTAGACTCATTTTTCTCAGCGTCATTGTAATTGACATTGAATGACAGCTCAACAAGTAGTAGATGAGGAGAACCTGTATTTGGAAGCGTACATGGTCCGCAATTGGCAGGAGGAATATAAAGAAAATAATGGAAAGATGGATGAATGGAACAATAATCAGAAATGGACAATGGAGAGATCTTGAGGAACCCTGCCTGGATGAGGTTTTAGTGCCATCCTGGGAAGTAGGGGGAAAATCAAAATTAATGGTGCATTCATACATCTATCAAAATTGCACAATAGGATGCCTGCTGAAACCACCACACAGCTGCCAAATATGTGTCAGTCGCTGCAAGTTTACTTACAAAAACCAAATTTACTTTCAAAGAACCAGTTTGGTATTTAGTTAAGGTGCTGGCCTAGGAACTAGGAGACTATGAGCTACTGCCTTAAGGATGACTTTGGGCAGACTTTCATGCCTAAGGTAGGACTAGAACTCCTAGTCTCTAGCCAACAGAATGATGCGCATGGCCATAAATGTGATCATGTGATCATGGAGTGGTGATAGCGGCTGTTGGAACTTCAGAACCTGGTCGTAAGTATCTTTGGGGAGGTCTGTTATAACTTCAAGCGGTTACCAAGTGACTGGTCGAGGACTAGTTGTGTATTATTCCCAGGGAAAGATGGCAGCAAGCAAAAGAGAGTTTAATAGGCTACAAGAGCCTCACCAGTTCCAGTGTGTTACTTCAAAGGGAGTGAGCCATTTTTGATGCCATCTTGCCCAGCCCTTTATCCACGGATTCATCCAGGACGATATCAAATGGTGCATTCTGAGACTCTCAGGACTGATTAGCAGGGTAGGGTTTTTTGTGAGTGGGGGGAGGGAAATGTCACCCTGCTTTTAAAACAACAACAACCCTGCCTAGGCAGGGGGTTGGACTAGAAGACCTCCAAGGCCCCTTCCAACTCTGCTATTTTAGGTGGCGCAGTGGTTAGAGTGCAGTACTGCAGGCTACTTCAACTGACTGCTAGTTCGGCAGTTCAGCTGTTCAAATCTCACCGGCTCAGGGTTGACTCAGCCTTCCATCCTTCCAAGGTAGGTAAAATGAGGACCCGGATTGTTGGGGGCAATATGCTGACTCTGTAAACCGCTTAGAGAGGGCTGAAAGACCTATGAAGCAGTATATAAGTGTAACTGCTATTGCTATTGCTATTATTGTATTATTGTATAACCCTATTATTTATTATATTAAAAAAGGAGACCCACAAAACATGCACATTTAATCTTACACATCCCCCCCATGCCTAGGTTAAAACCAGTTAATGGAAAACAATGGAAAATTCAGCATCTAAAATAATACATGCAGTTTGAATGGCCTAAAATACTATTCAAATATGGACAATGACGTGAACTCTTCCACCAATTAGATGTGTTTGATTAGGAGTGTCATTCTAACTGTGGAACATTTTTTTTCCTAACCATAAAAGTGCACAAAAACTATTTTCATTGTCTTCCTGTTACTTTTCAAACCATTTGGTATACAGTTCAAAATAATAGATAGATAGTGTTTATTATGGTGACTGAGCAGTGAATTAAAGAATCAATATCATAAAGAGAGTAAAAAAACAAAGCATGGGAAGTCATGGCATTAGAAGGACATGATGGTGTTGATGGAGCACTAAGTAAGCTCCATTCAGTGACTGTTTTATTTGGCTTCTGTTTTCTGGACTTTCCTTCTATTTTCTTTAAATTATTTTATTTTATTCCCATGTGTTACTTATCCATACAACCCTTTGATTCACCCAGCTAGTTTTGTACCCAGGGTGGGACTAGAACTCACAATCTCCTGATTTCTAACCTGGTGTTTTAACCACCACACCAAACTGTCTCTCCATAATAAATGATGGAAATGTGTACAGGTAGTTCTCAACTTACAAAGTTTCATTTAGTGACCATTCAAAGTTACAACTGTGCTGAAAAAAGTGGTTGTTTTTCACTTATTGTAGCATCCCCATGTTCATGTGATCAAAATTGGGATGCTTAGCAACTGGCTCATACGTATGACAGTTGCAGTGTCCTGGAGTTATGTGATCACCATTTGTGACCTTCTGACAAGCGAAGTCAGTGGCAAGCCCAATTCACTTTACAACCATGTGACTAACTCAACAACTGCAGTCATTCACTTAACAATTGTGGAAGATCATAAAGCTCACTTAACTGTCTTGCTTAGCAAGAGAATGTTGGTCTCAATTCTGGTCATAAATTGAGGACTTCCTATAGTTATATTTCTGTTCCCTTCAGATATCGGAAAATCATGGGTGCTCCATCACTGGAAGTTTTTAAGAAGAGACTGGACAGTCACTTGACTGGGATTGTAGGTTCTCCTGCTTGAGAAGGGGGCTGGTCTAGAAGACCTCCAAGGTCCCTTCCAGCTCTATACTATTCCAATTCTATTCCTATTCATATTCCAATTTTATTCCTATTCCATTCCTATTCCCTATTCTTATTCCACTCCACTCCACTCTACATCAAGACCACCTGCATACCACTCCCTCTTCTCATCCTTCACCCGTGAGGGAAGTTGGGGGGCAAGTGAGTGACTGATTGAAAGCCACTTTTTGTGGCTGAAAGTAAACTTAAATCAGAATCTTCTGCTCCTGCTCCAACCTCTTCACCACTAAACCACATGTAGATTCTCAAGATGCCATCTGGTACCTCTCAGCTCTGGCATTGCTTTTAACTGGCTGTGTCTGCTCACCATTTGTTTTCCTATCTCCCTTCTTGTACAATTACTGAAATTTTGCTCTCCTGAGCCTCCCTAACTACATAATAAACTTTAGGAAAAATTGTCCTTCACAGACAACGTGGGGATTATGGGCTGGGGACCCAAAATTACAATTTCCAGGACATTTGGATGAAGGCTCCTGCAAAGGCTAAAGTTTATATTTGATACAATCAGTCTCTCAATATTTCTCTACCATCATCACCTCAAGCTTTCAGGTTCTGTTTTTCCAGATTCCACCTCAAACAAACTCTGCAGACACCACCTTTCTTGATGCAGATGCCGATTCTAAATAAATCCCAGAGTCATTAAGTATAAATGGAGAAAGAACAGGCTGTTAGAGGGAGATAAGAGAAACATCTTATTTGACATTTTGAGAAGGCAATCGCTAATGAGGCTGAAACTTTCCATCAATGATTTGCCATTGCGCTGGGAACGAGAGGGGAAGCCTTCCTTCTGCTCTGTACATATGAAAAGATTGTTGCAAGCATTTTTTCTTGCAATAAACTCTATGTTTTATAGTTCTGGCAAAGTTGGTGGAAGAGGTGGAGCTGGTATTGCTGCCATTTCTGCCAGGATGTCAGTACTGTTGATGAAAGAAATGTCCTTCTGGGTTCGGCTCCAAGTGGGGAAGAAGACACTGGAGACATGGAGGCTGCTTGGAAAGATGGTTTATTGTTGGACAGGGCCACATGGCTTGAGCCCTGAACAGAAAAGGTGATCACATGCTTCAATGTTGGTGGAGAAGAAGAGAAGGGCTTGGAAGGGGTTTGCTAGGCTTTTTATAACCTGTTTAGTCCCACCTCTCTGTTTCCTGTTCCTGTGCAAAAAATGTATTCTGATTGGTTGTCAGACTCCCATGGAGCCATGCAGGGGCTACTCTCTAGGCTGTGTGTTTTGAATCCAGGCATGAATGAGTTCTCAGATGCCATGTGGTCAGTTGAGTAAAGGGCCAATATTATCATGCCTTTACTCCCATCCCCTCTGGGGCTGCAGTGGAGAAGTCTTTATTATGTAAAAGTGGACTAGCCTGGTCTTCTCAATGGCCCATTAACAGTGGGGATGGGCAGGAAGCTACAGGCAGCTATTCTGTCTTTTAAAACATGTTTCTTTCTTTTCACATCCAGAGAAATATTCTGCCTTTTCAATATATCCTAGGATATTTCATTTTTCTGGGAAAGGGCTGGATGATAACTTCCCACACTGTAGTTGCCAAAACAGCCCCCACTGTTGCTGTTTTTCATTTAGGCTTTTCCTTCAAATTGGATGAAATTCTGAAATCTCTCCCAAAGGATTCTAGGAAAAATGTAATGCTTTGGGACATGGTATAAAGGCTTTCCCCTTCCTTTTAAAGGCTAGCGTGAATGATGAAGAAGTTAGTCTTCACAATCTTTCCACTGTGGCTGACAAAGTCAACAAATATACATCAAAGAAAACCCCAAATTAATCCAGCTGGCGTCAGTGATGGATACAGCAGGCGTCAACAGTGGTCAACAACCCCTTTTTTTCTCCAGAATTACCTTGGTAGTAATTCTGCAGGGAAGCAGGGAGTAGGCGATGAACCCAAAGCAACTTGGCTTTGTAAGAGATTCCAAATTTTGTAGAGAAACAAATCAGGACCAGGTAAGAGCTGGGCTGCCTTCAATGGGATTTTTCATTTCATATTCAGTCTAATGTCAGTCTCATTAGATAAACCAGATCAGGAAGTTACCTGCTCTGGAAAGCTAAAGCTACTTTTATTGAGATTAGTTTCTAACAATATATCTGATTATGATGAGTCTCTTCCTCCTCCTCCTACTGGTAATCAGGGAGGCATCTGTCTGAATCACTTCCAAATGTTATCTGATTGTTCTGGTCTTTAAAAAATATACCTGCTCCTTCTGCCTAGTTTCCAGGTCTTGCATATCTTTTTTACTCTGTATACCAAGGTTTCTCAACCATGGCAATTTAACTTTTAAGATGTGTGGACTTCAACTCCCAGAATTCCCTAATCAACAAAGCTCTACTGAAGCAGCCATCTTGGGCTGGATTGGGCAAGGTCATGTGAATCATGGTCTTCCTGCCTTTTGTAACTTAGCTTGCTCTCTTCAGGTGTATGAAGAACGTTATCCTGTTGCTATAAGCAGCAGTGTCAGTCAGCGACTATGTACAAAATTAAGGAATCCTCATTTGTCCTTAATAGCAATAGCAGTAGACTTATATACCGCTTCATAGGCCTTTCAGGCCTCTCTAAGCGGTTTACAGAGAGTCAGCATAAGAGGTAGCAGATTGTCTTCAGAATGGTATGCAGGGCTTCTTTGCTCTGCCCTCTAAGTAAACTCAACAGGTGTGATACTTTGATCGTGACCCATTCCTCAGCCCAGCTGAGCAAGCCTTAAGCCACCATTTTAATGGTTGCATTTAAAGCAGTCATGTTCTCTTGGTGGTGTTGGAAGAAATGTCTTTCTGGGTTCAGCTCCAAGTGGGGGGAAAGACACTGGAAACATGGAGGCTGCTTGGAAAGATGGCTTTAATGGTGGACAGGATCACATAGCTTGAGGTCCTGAACAGAAAAGGTGATCAGATGCTTCAAGATGTTGGGTGAAGAAGAGAGGCTGAGATGCTGAAAGTTCCTGGTTTTATGCCCTCTCTGGGCTTTGATCTTGATCTTGTATTCTGATTGGTCGTCAAACTCCCATGGGCCATGCAGGGGCAACTCTGTAGGCTGTGTTTTGAGTCCAGGTTTGGTTGAGCATTGCTTCTTCCCAGGGGCCCTGTGTTGAGATGGGTAAAGAGCTAATACTATCATGTCTTAATCCCGTCACCCTGGAACTGAAGGGGGGAGGTCTTTGTTATGTAGATTAGACTGGCTCAGGCCTCTTAATGGCCCATTGACAAAGGTGGGGGCTATTAAGAGTGAGTCTGTTTCCTACCTAAAAACATGTTTCTCCATTTCTTCTCGAGGGAAATATAATATTCTGCCTCTTTAATATTTCCCAGGATATTTCATTTTTCTAGGAGGCGGGTGGGTTTTAACTTCCTATAGTGGCTTTAACAGTCTTCATGTGAATTTAATCTAGTAATCCTGAAGTCTCAGATCAGAGAACATAGGGGCAGGTGTGGTGTGTATATAATACTGCTGTTTAAGCAGTTTTGTTCCCCGAAGAGCCCACATAACAATTACGATAAAACAGTAACCAATATAAGGGTAAGTAGTGATACTTTGTTTGGGTGTGACTGCTTATAAACTATAAGGCTCTTATGATGTTCCTATCTTGCTACATTTTTTTAAAATTCTATAAAATCTTTACCAGTTAAAACTGGGATGTGGTTGGATATCTCTGCTGAAAACCACTGAGTTTATATAAACTTTGTGCTGGCTGGGTGCAATTGCATAAATCTGCTAAGAGTTTAAAAGGCATCTCAGATTTTTTCCTAGCCTTGATCTTCCTTGTGACCTTCCCAGCAGACTTCCAACAAGCAGAGTCAATGGGGGATGCTGGATTTACTTAATAACAGTGAGATTCACTTAACCACCATGGTGATTCACTTAACAGCAAAAAGGTAATAAATTCAGATATGACTCACTTAATGACTGCCTCACTTAGTGATGAAAGGTCTGGTCCCAATTGTAGTCATAAGTTGAGGACTATCTGTATATAACTTGGACATCTGAGTTAATTTTTTCCCCTTCCTGTTCCTTATCTCCATCCCTGAAAACTCCAAATGATCTAAACCAAGGGTGTCAAACTCGTGTCCTCACAATACAACACAATACAATAGCAGAGTTGGAAGGGACCTTGGAGGTCTTCTAGTCCAACCCCCTGCCTAGGCAGGAAACCCTATACCGTTCCAGACAAATGGCTATCCAACATCTTCTTAAAGACTTCCAGTGTTGAAGAATTCTCAACTTCTGGAGGCAAGTTGTTCCACTGATTAATTGTTCTAACTGTCAGGAAATTTCTCCTCAGTTCTAAGTTGCTTCTCTCCTTGATTAGTTTCCACCCATTGCTTCTTGTTCTACCCGCAGATGCCTTGGAAAATAGTTTGACTCCCTCTTCTTTGTGGAAACCCCTGAGATATTGGAACACTGCTATCATGTCTCCCCTAGTCCTTCTTTTCATTAAACTAGACATACCCAGGAATCTAGGGTAAGGCAGAGAGGGAGAAAGGTACATTCAAACTTATTGAGATTCTATTATTGTAACTTTATAATGCAAATAGTATTAGCATCAGTGATGGGATCCTGCCGGTTTAACAACTGGTTCGGTGATCGTGTGCAGTTTTAAGAAAACTTACCTTTTGCGTTACTGCTGGGGAGTAACACAGCTGAGGTGCAGCAACCAGCTCTGCCACGCGAATCAACGGAGAAGATATAGATCAGTATAGCGCAGAGGCCGGGGGTGGGGCGAGCTCACCTGGTCATCGGAGCTACCAGTTCGCCCAAACTGGTCTGAACCAGTAGAATCCCACCTCTGGTTAGCATGCATAATTTTGGCCTCTTGGTCTGCACAACCTTGAAGGAATGACACCATCTTGATCTCTTTAAGTTAACTGTTCTCATTTGGTTCATTCTACATAGTCATGCTGATAACAATAGCCATACAGTAGACGAGCCCAACAGTTCTGTTGCTATGGGAAACATTTGTTAATGAGTTTTGTCCCATTTTACAACCTTTCTTATCAAAGTTGTTAAGTGAATCATTGCAGTGTTCAGCAAGGCGATTGTCAAGTGAATCTGGCTTCCTGATTGGCTTTGCTTGTCTGAAGGTTGCAAAAGATGATCACGTGACCCTGGGACACCGAAACTGTCACAAATATGAGTCAGTCACTAAGCACCTGAATTTTGATCATGTGACCATGGGCAGGTGAAAAATGATCACAAATCACTTGTTCAGTACTGCTGTAACTTCAAAAGGTCATTAAATGAACTGTTTTTTTTATAGCAATAGCAGTTACTTATATACCGCTTCATAGGGCTTTCAGCCCTCTCTAAGCGGTTTACAGAGTCAGCATATTGCCCCCAACAATCCAGGTCCTCATTTTACCCACCTCGGAAGGATGGAAGGCTGAGTCAACCCTGAGCCGGTGAGATTTGAACAGCCGAACTGCAGAACTGCAGTCAGCTGAAGTAGCCTGCAGTGCTGCATTTAACCACTACGCCACCTTGGCTCTTTTGTACAACTGTTGTAAGTCAAGGACTACCTGTATGTTATTATCATGCAACAGGTAGCACTGGACTAAATAGCTGGAGCCAGAGATTCCTGTTGCGTTTCTGGTGTTTGAAAAATAAAAAAAAAGTCCTTAGTCTAAGGCAGGGGTGTCAAACCTGATCATATAGCGGGCCGTATCATGACACATCGGGATGTTTTTTGCCTTTGCAGAGCTGGGGTGCATGTGGCCTGCACCAGTGGTGGGATTCAAATTTTTTTCCTACCGGGTTCTGTGGGCATAAAAAAATAAGTTCATAAATAGACAAGTTCCAAAAGCAATAAGCAATAAGACTTACGTATATACCGCTTCAAAATGGGCTGCACGGAGTGCTGAGTGCTACAGGAGTGGCATGGCTTAGTGGTGGGGGTCCTGTGACTGAGTAGGTGTGGTGAACACGTCACTCACGCCCACTCAGTCACATGACCTCCCCACCAAGCCACGCCCACAAAACCCAGTAGGAAACAAGTTTGATTTTCTACTTATCTACCTATGTGCTGGAAAGCCACTCAATACCCTCAACTTGATTCTTTTTTTATTTCCTGTGTTTAGAATTCAGAATTCCAGGAACTGCAAGGTTATATCATCTTGAGAGAACCAGGCTCAGAAAGGCTGTCCTATACTATTTTCAACCTAGCCATTATAAACAGGCATTCCAGCATATTAGTGCCAACACCAGATGCTAATCTAAGGCCTTCTTCTGCCATAAAAGACCTTTTCAATTGTAAAAGGGAAAAAAAGGAGGTTCAAACAATAAAGGGAGTAGAGGGAAAAAGGTCAGATGAACCTTAAACAGAGCTACTGAGTAACTGAAAATGAATGATGATGGTGATAGTTGATGATAGAGCAAACATTATTGTCCCCCCCCCCCCTTTCACATCACAGGACTAATATTAAACAGAAGAACAGACTCTTAAAAAGAAGTCTCTATCCTGAAACATACATGTTATACACCCAGATTACAGAATATTTTTCCTACATGCCAATTTTTCTTGGGGAAGAAGAGTTTGGAAGTATGTTTGGAAGTGGTCTAATCTAAACCATTAAGAGTCCCTAGTGTATTTAAATGACCAATTCATGGATGGGTTTCAAAAATTTCAGCAATGGGTTCTCTGCCCGGTTGCTGTGTGGGCGTGGCCACAATTGGCATGGCCTAGTCAGTGTCCTGCACTATGGCAGGGGGGTGTTGTTTGCCTTCCCCAGACTCCGGAGGCTTCCGCAAACTGCCTCCCCTGGGCTCCAGAGACCCTCTGGAACTTCCGGGAGGCTGGTTTCTGCCCCTCCCCATGCCTCCATGCGAGCCCCGCATTTATCTTGCATCCAAAATGGGCTGCGTGGAGACTCCTGGGAGGGGAGGGTGGGGCCAGCCATGGGTGGGATTTGGAGGTTCTTCGAACTGGCTATAACATTAGCTATGGGTTCTCCCGAACCTGGGCGAACCCGTAGCAGCCCACCCGATTCTAGCATCCTGCTTCCCAAATTATAGTGGTGTATCCAATGTTATGTCGAATCCCATCAGAAAGTTCTGTAGAATAAAATATCCTCAGTTTTGATCTTCTCACCAAGTATTTAAGGAACAAGACTGGAGTGGGCTATAAGCAATGTAAATAAAGCCACCAATGTCCGGATGATAGGTCTGTCATCCTAGTAGTTTTAATAAACACAGTGATTCCACTTAGGAGTCTGATTAACTATTATTCAGAGAACTGTGGATTCCCCCCCCACACACACAACACTTCTAAAAGCCTTTTCTTCACCTACATTTATCTGCAACAAACTCTGGCAAACTCTTTTTCTGCTGCATTCTGAAGACATTAATCTCATCTGATTCCCAATTCTTGCCAGAGACCCAATTCTGACCATCCTCAGATGTAATGGTGTTAAAATAGAATTGTTTTCCAATATAGGTTTTGCTGTAGATACATTCTGATGCGCTTTGCAGGTCATTCTGTTAGGAAACCTCTGGAAGTGGATCAGCCAAGTACCGTATTTTCACGACTATAAGCCGCACTGAAAATCCTAAAATTTGATCAAAAACCGGCAGTGCGGCTTATAACCCGGTGCGCTTTATATATGGAGCAGTTTCCCTCCCCAGCGCCCAGGCTTTCTTCTCCGATTGGTTTTAATGGGGAGGTCCGATGGCATAGCGCTTAATGGGAGAAGGATTAATAGTTTCTCGGGTTCAAGCTGCGGATTCTAACTTTCACAAAGGGAACTAAAGCTGAGCAGGTAATTGCTTTATTAAAGCCGATTCAGTTCGCGGGAGATATTTGGTGCGCTTCTTTGAAAATCTCCCTCCCAATTCTGCCCAACGCCTCCCCGACCTTACTGGACGAACGGTGCGGGGGGGGGTGTATCATGTAGTGCGGAGTCTGAGGAGTGGCAGATGTTGCGATTTCGTTAGTAATTTGTTTGTTTGCGCGCGCGGATGAATGTTGCAAAAAAAACGTGCGGCTTATAACCCGGTGCGCTTTATATATGAAAAAAGTTTGAAAAATTAACGTTAACTGATACTGCGGCTTATAACCCGGTGCGGCTTATGGTCGTGAAAATACGGTATCTCTTGACCATGTCAAATTGATACAGGATACCCCTTTCCCTCTTAGTGGCAGAATCCATTTCTTTCACACCAGAATCTCTCTGCACCTGCCAGAATTCCAAGTCAACCTGCAGCTCAGAAACCTGAATCAGAATCTAACTACTAGGGGTGGCAGAAGTGAGGTTTTATGGTGTGAAGTAGGAGAGTTGTCCTTTTATTTCTCTTTGCTGCTTCATGGCAAAGGTCTGCTTTTAGCCTATCAGCTGTCATTCATGCTATTTTTGAATGTGCGTTTAGTACTCTTCTGGAACAGTCCCATTCGATCCATCCAGTCAATAGTCAGGCTCCCCTGAAATGCAGCCATGCAAAACACTTACAGACTACACACACATAGTAAACCAGAGAATGTCTGACATTCGTCTATCAAAATAAATATCCCCCAAGTCCCATCTTAGCCCTATTCAAGTTAAAGAGAGTGATTGGCAGATGTTCTCCTGCCAGCTACTGATGTTTACTGGAAGGGGAAAAAGACATAACTAGGTGCAATACCAATTCCTTAATATGTCCTGCACATTTTAAATAAGGGAAAAACCATTTGGGGACACCTTCCTATGGTAGGATAGGGATTGATTGTGGGGATCTCAAATTTTATGCCAGCACACCGTATATGCTTCCAGATGTTCCAAGAATTATAGGTGCCCAAAGGCACCCCCAAAATCAGGTTCCACTTATCTGTGAGTGGGCTTACTCCTGAGTATATATACATTAATAGTTTTTTCAAGTATTTCCTGTATATACTGTACTTATGGATAAGCCTAAACTGATCCTTGAATTTTTAACCAAAATATCATTAAAAAAGATGGTTGGTTTACCTATGGATGGCATTGTTCATGGTATTTTGGTTAAAATTCTTGGGTTGGCTTATCTGCAAATATATACAGTAGGCTTTTTTGCCACCCGAAAGACTGGTGGGTAATACTTAAACTCAGCTGTGATAAAGAGGTTTCAATTACTGGTGATACTCACAATCTTGTATTCCCTTGTTATTTTAATGTAATATATATTAAAACATACGTTAGACATAATATATTAAAACACAGTGATGTTATTTGAACATGCTTGAACCTATTTAAATGTTATTTAAAACATTGAATTATATTTTCTATTGAGTTATTTTTCATGTTGATTTAAAAAAAAAATCTATCTCCCCTTGGTGACATTTTTGTAAATAGACTTAAGAAAATACTGCTAACAATGTTTTTATTTTATAAAATACTTGAGAATTTTGGGAGTTGAAGTTCATACAGTTGCCAAGTTTCAAAAAACACTGAGCAGCACCCATGTAAAATGCTGTTTTTAAATTTATTTGATAAATAAATATTACTGCTCTGAAATATTAGATATTTATCTTCATTACTTTATAAGAAATTCAAGGTGGCAAACGTAACTTATGCTCCTTCCGCCTCCTCATTTACAATAAGAACCCTGTGAGGGGAGTTGAGCTGGGAAAGAGTGATTGGCCCAAAGTTTTTATGCCTAAAGTGGGATTAGAACTCAGAGTCTCCTGGTTTCTAGTCCATCACCTTTCTGAAAAGTGTAATATAGATATGGACAATTAATTACTCTTTGTAGTGAACCCTGTTACGTATAGACGTACGTTGTTAAATTTACATTTTTTCACTTGCTCACCGGGGATTGGTTGCCCAAACTCCGGGAACTTTAAACAACTGTCATTGGCCAGCTGGTCTGCTAGAGCTCCTTAAAAGGCACACCTGCTGGAACGAGGGAAGGAACTGTTGGCCAGAAATGATCTACAACTCTAGCAGTTTGAGCCCGGCTCTGTGAGACGGAGTGAGTTCCCATTGCTCGATTTCTAGCTCCTGCACACAAGCATGTAATATTGCAACTAGATAAACAGGTACCACTTCAGTGGGAAAAACCTACTTGTGTTCATGTGGGCAGAGAGTAGAAGCCAGTCCTGACCTGGCCGAACACAAGGCACGGCGACACAAGGCGAGGTGAGTCTGGTGGAGGAGCCTGGAAGAGCCAGCAACCCGAGCACTGCTAGCTAATTGGTTTCGGTTTATTAGATTTATATTCCGCCCTTCTCCCAAGGACTCATTGGTGTAAAGCTACTTTGCCCCCCGCAGTGCACCACGGATAGGCTTACAAGAGTCAAACAAAATAAACTAGCAATCTAGGCTGTCAGCAGGACTGCATTGTGTCTACCATGTGTAATTTCCCTGACAGTGTATGCCATATGCTATATAAATAAATAAAGTCCCTTTCACCACCATCATCAGTTTCTTTCTAAATAACAACTTGAAATTTGGCAACTTCGCTTTCTCTGCTCTAGATCTAATGTTTTCCTCTGGCAGCTGTCTCTGTAATTTTCTATCTTTAGCTTTGGATTGCAAGCAGTGGTTGGGCTGTTTACCCAACAACCGTATTCAGAAGGCTGAAAATAGGAAATATAAGTGAGCTGGCCAAGCCATGGAGCTTGCCATGGATCATAAACACAACACTGCCAACAAATTCTCCTAAGAGAATTTCTCCAAATTTTCCATTTTCAGACACAGTAATAATACATAAATAAATAAATAAATAGCAAGTTTTCATTCAAAACCTAATTCCTTCCAATTCTTCCAATTCCAATGATCTTCTAGTGTTAAAGAGGAAAGTTGTGCAGCCTCAAGAATGAATTATCCAGTTGAAACACGAATTAGCATTTGCTTCTGTCACTCTTAACCTACATTGTGTACAACATTGTTATGCTGAGGGTGAAGGGACTATTCGGTGAAATTGACCATGCTCCCCTCAAAGGTCAGAATGATGACTCCTATATTGCAGGATTGCAATAAGCCCAAGAGCAACATTTCACTTTAGCATAATTCACACTTATGCAAAGTATTATTAATAATGTATCCTATTGATACATACAATCATTAAGAGAACAGAGGAGGTTTTCTTTAGGATATGATGGATTTCTTTCAGGTGAAAAATTCGGTCATGCAACTATGTCCTCAAAGGGGTTTTCTAGTATTGGTCTTATAATTTTTGAATTCTTTACCTTTCAGAAAAGGATGCTGTTTTTGAATATACGTTTTGTACTCTTCTGGAACAGTCCAATTTGATCCATCTCTCTACTGGTATCAGTCAGGCTCCCCTGAAATGCAGCCATGTAAAACACTTGCGCGCGCGCGCACACACACACACACACACAGAGACACACACACACACCAGAGAATGTCTGACAGTCTAGTCATCTATCAAAATAAATATCCCACAAGTCCCATCTTAGCCCTATTCAAGTTAAAGAGATTGGCAGATGTTTTCTTGCCAGCTACTGATTTTAAAGGGATGCAGTGGCTCAATGGCTAAGAAAGCTGAGTTTGTTGATTAGAAAGGTTGGCAGTTCAAATCCCTAGCACTGCGTAATGGAGTGAGGTCCTGTTACTTGTCCCAGCTTCTGCCAACCTAGCAGTTTGAAAGCATGTAAAAAATACAACTAGAAAAATAGGAATCACCTTTGGTGGGAAGGTAACAGCATTCCGTGCCCCTTTGGCATTTAGTCATGCCGGCCACAAGACCACGAAGACGTCTTTGGACAGCATTGGCTCTTTGGCTTTGAAACGGAGAGGAGCACCACCCCCTAGAGTCAGGAACAACTAGCAGATATGTGCGAGGGGAACCTTTATCTCTACCTTACCTTTCAGAAAAACAAGCCATTCTCATAAAGAACTCAGTGTTCCTGATAGCTTTGAGTTTTCCCATGTATTCCTATTTTCAACACTCCAGCTGAGCTCATTACTCCACATCTGTGTTTTTCAACCTTAGCAATTTTAAGATATGTGGACTTCAAGAATCCCCCAGCCAGCATCAAAATCACTCTCTATTTTCTTTGACTCTTTTAACCTCAACCATTCTTGCTCTTTTATTAAATGCATTGCAACTAAAGTTTTCTTTCTACACAATCTATTTTCCTCATATTTGTAGCCATCATTCTCTAATGTCTGTTTTTCCTCATTATCCAGAGCCTCTTCCATTTCATCAGTCTATGAAACACCTCTTTTCACCACTTCTGACACATTTCTGTCACATTCTGTAATTCTTTTCATTCTAGTCCAAGTAGCTTCCAAGTCTCCCCCACCCCTCTGTAATTATGTTCTTTTCCTTAGGAGACACATATATTTACTTTCTCTTCTTGTGAATGATTATATTTTTATACTGGTTTCTCTCGTTTCTTTCCTTTTCGTCCATGATCAGATCATTCTTGAAAAAAGAAAAGAAAAACTAAGTATGTTCAGTAAACTGAAGCACCTTGGGACTATCTTATGTGCCCCTTTATAAATGGTTTTACTAGACCAAACATGGGGATGGAAGCATCTTTTTCTATGCAGTGCAGCAAATTTGTACAGGAAAGGTGCATGAACACTGATTAGGATACAGAATTTGAGTCCAATGAAAATTTGCATTTTGTGATGTTGGTTCAAGTCCACAAAAGTGGACATCATAATAAAAGTATCTAAGTTACTACAAAGGTTATGATAGCAAAACTATATTAATGCTATAATGATTATAGAATAGTAGCTTTCTGCTACTATAACTCCAGTTATTATTGCCCATATGATTAAACTGTTTCTTTGCACACGTAAAGGAACAGGCTTAACAATCCTGCAGTCTTTCTTAAAGCTGGCTACTTCTTAGATCTATTGCTTGGGAAACGAGACCAACAATAACCTGCTTCAAAGAATTCAGTGGTGGAATTCAATTTTTTTTACTAATGGTTCTGTGGACGTGGCTTGGTGGACGTGGCAGGGAAAGGATACTGTAAAATCCCCATTTCCTCCCGATCAGCTGGGACTCAGCCGATCAGCTGAGATGGGGACGGGGCCAGTCAGAGGTGGTATTTACCGGTTCTTCGAACTCAAAATTTCCACTACTGGTTTTCCAGAACTGGTCAGAACCTGCTGAATACCACCTCTGATAAAATTGCTGCAGACACAAATACAACAAAGATCTTCAAAACCATTCAGAAACTAGGGCTGGTCCAGAAGGCAGTGGTGTAAGTAATGATAGTAAATATTGCTTCCACATAACACTTCCGCTGGTAACAAGTTGGTTTCTGGGTGCAAATCAAGGTGCTGGTTATTAAGTTTTTTGTGGCTTAATGCCAGATATTTGTGGAAATAACCTCCTCCTTCAGCTCTTTCTCCCCACCTAGTAAGTTCTTGCAGGATTAGAACACTTTTAAGTCCAACATTGAAGCGGTTGTGAGACTTGAGAAAACCCTCCTCTGTGATCAATGCCACTACAATATTCTCTGGAAAAGTATTCCCACTCCATCTATGTGGCTCCAATCCTGTTGTGTTTTTAGAAAGCCACAAACACCTGTTTCATCAGGCCTTGGGTCAGAGTGGTTTGTGACCCTGCCTATTGATCTACATTTTATGGTGTATAGCTTGCTTTGTTGTTTTCTTGTTATGTTTTAGCAATCTGTTGCCTTATTGTTTCATTCATAGTTTCATTCATAATTATACAATATACCTAGAATAGCTGCTGAGAATGATCAATTAAATAAACAAGCAATCCCTTTTCAGTTTAAAAATGGTAGCAAGGAATAGAAAGACCCAGGGATGGGCTGCTGGGGGTTCCCAGGGGTTCCAGAGAAACTCTAGCTAAGATTCTGTGCAGTTTGGAGAACCCCAAAATCCCACTCCTGCTGGCCCCGCCCACCCCAGGAGTCTCCATGCAGCCTGTTTTGGATGCAGGTAAGTGCAGAGTGCGCATGGAGGCTTGGGGAGGGCGAAAACCTGGTTTATTGAAAATTCAGGAAGGCCGGAAATAGACCATTTTATTCAAAGGGCCTCTGGAGCCTGGGGAGGTTGTTTTCTTTCTCCTGGAGGCTCAAGGAAATCTCAGGAGCCTGGGGAGGGCAAAAACACCCACGACCATGGTGCAGGAGGCTGACTAGGCCACACCCACCATGGCCATGTCTACCCAGCAACCGGGCACAGAACCCCTAGCTAAACTTTTTGGAGCCCACCCCTGGAAAAATCCTTTGATATATGTCAGTGTTTATTCTGATACTCACTATTTATTTACATTGTTTACATAGGAAGACAGAAAGAAAGAAATCTTTCATTTGATACTGAGATAGCTGATACAATTGTATTTTATATCCATTTCTTTCAATCTCTGGGTGCACATGGGAACCTTCTAGATGTTATATTTCTCAACATTGGCCATTCTGGCAATTTTCGAACTTGGAATTCAGCAACATCTGACCAAACTAAATACATGAGAAAGGAAGGCCTGATTTTACTCAAAGGCTTTCCCCTGGCATCTGGAGCCATCTAGTGAAAGGTAAGGAAACTACAACTGATATAAATTCATTTCCGGTTGCCTTCCTACTACCGTATTTATCGGCGTATAACACGCAGTTTTAAAACTAAAATTGTAAGCTGAAACCCTGCCTGCGTGTTATACGCCGATACTGCGCGTTATACGCCGGGTCCACTGTTCCCTCTAAGGTGCGCGGCCGCAAGAAACCCCCGCGCAGAGGTTTCTAACTCCCGCGCAGAGGTTTCTTTCAAAGCAAACGTGGGGAAGTCCTTTGCAGGCAGCTAGAACTGGCTGCCTGCAAAGGACCTTCCCAAACTTGTTTCAGCGGCAGCTCTCAGCCTGGCGGCAGCGTCACACAGACTGTGGAAGGAGGGGGAGGAGGAGGGAACTAAAGAGAGCTTTTACCGAGTCTGCGCCCCACAGCCAGGACTGTCCTTGCGCCCCTCAAGCCGCGTTTCTTCCCCGCAAAGCCCTTCGGGCAACCCGAGAGTTCCGCTTGACGCCAGAAGGGCTTTGCAGGAAGAAACGCGGCGTTTCTTCCTGCAAAGCCCTTCTGGCGCCAAAAGGAACTCTCGGGTTGCCCGAAGGGCTTTGCGGGGAAGAAACGCGGCTTGAGGGGCGCCAGGACAGTCCTGGCTGTGGGGCGCAGACTCGGTAAAAGCTCTCTTTAGTTCCCTCCTCCTCCTCCTCCTCCTCCTCCTCCTCCTCCTCCTCCTCCTCCTCCTTCTTTCTGGAGCCCCTTCCTCAAAGATTTGGTACCAAAGCAATGGCGGTGAGGAAGTTGTGTCTTTTGGATTTTGCACTGTTGTCTTTTCAATGGTTCTCAGACTGGTTGAACCTTTAGCAGCTGGGGTGATATTCTTTACTGTTAAGGTTACAATTGGATGTGTTGGACAAATCTTAAAAGATGAAACTTTTATTAAAACGTTTGACTTAACTAAAAACGTCTTCCTTTTTCTTCTTCTTCTTAAATATGATTTATTTATTTATTTTTACTTCAGAAGTTTGATGACCATTGTACAAACTAATCCAACCTAAATGTAGAGGAGGAGAAGAAGGGGGGGGATTTAAAAAGAGCAGAGGAAAAAGAAAAGAAAGCATGAAGAAAACATAAAGAAAGGGATGGGAGGGAGGGAAGGAAGGAAGGCACTTTATGTTGAGGAGTTAATGTTATAATTCATGTTCTAATGTTATAAATTTTAATCCAACATTAAGTTCCGAGCTTCCAAGTCATTTATTTTTAATGAAAAAAATTTTTACTCAAATTTTTGTGTTAAAATGGGGGATGCGTGTTATACGCCGGTGCGTGTTATACGCCGATAAATACGGTAATTCTTAGAGATGGGCAGGCAAGTTGGTTATTATTTTTCATGCTTTCTAAGGCAATTGGTGAATGGATAGAAGTTGAAATTATGCTGCTTAAAATTTCCACTCAACATGACAATGTGATTATTATAAAAGTAGTTTACTTTGAAGAAATCTATGGCACAAAATAGAAGAAATCAGTGGCACAAAATATCTGCATTTACAACATAAATAAATGAGTATAGTTAGTTCATTGGGATTACTGAATGACTTTCAAGGATTTGCCTAAAACATTGAGCAATATTTGAGAGATAGTGGTAAATAAATACAGCCAGGACAACAATTGGATAACAAATATCTCAACCCATAGCAGGAATGGAAGTGGAGAAAGCATCTCACAAAAAACCCTAGTTCTCCCTAAAGTAAAGGGAAGGGAGAAGTGTTTCGTATTTGCAAGATTCTGTTATTGTAACTTTGCAATAAAGGTAGTATTAGCACTCATTATATTGGTTTCCTATCTGGATTATTCAAGGGGTGACAGATATAAAGGAATCAATCAAGAATTCAATTGGAGATATCTTATGGTAAAGCTCTTATTTAATGAGTGACTTGTTATAACCAGGCAGTTTATCTAATCCTGGATAGGGGAAGAGAGCAAGAGATGGAGATCCAGCAATTGGATGGTGAATGAATGAATGGAAAAAATGGACTTATATGGGGAATCTATGTTGGGGAATATGAAGTGATGGCTGTGGGATTTAATTCCCCCTAGCAGGATGGATGCAGTAATGTTTTTCTGCTGCCTGATCATGCTGCTAAATTTGGCTGATGCAGTTCTGAGGTGTGAACCACAGAAAAACCTGTATTATAAGCTCTACAACACAGCTAACAATAATGAAACCCCCCAAATCCAAGCGCAGAAAAAAAAGAGACACTCAGTTTCACTAAGAGATATAATGTAGCTTGCGCTGCAATACTTTTCCATTCATAGCATCCCTCAAAGAAATAAGAACATACTTAAATGTGATTCTTAGCCCAAAAGAATTGCTGAATGAGTATAATATTTTGACTCATTTGTTTAATTGAGCTCTCTTCATCTAGTTTTAGGAATTGTAGGGAATAATCCTTAATAGAACTATCTTTGTAAAACCATCTAAGTTAATTTGGATGTTGGACAATAATTCCTATCACCCAAAGTCCGTATGTGAAAATAGTGGTTGGAGATGATGGAAGATGCAGTCTAAGACATCTGAAAGGACCAACATAAAAAAAGATTTAGTTGACCTGTCTGCTTTATTTTTTTACATAATGTAAAGGAAGGTATCTAAAATGTTGGCTTAAAGGAAAATTTAAAATATACAGATTTCCGCACACATAAGGCAGGCCAACTATCATAGTGGGAAGCAGTGGCTGCAAGTGGTGTAGCACTGGATTCAGATGAGGGAAATTCAGTTAAATTTACTGGATTAGAATTTATCAAGTAAGTGAACACTACTTGCTAAATTTGAAATTACCGTATAAAACTAATCCTTTCAAAATATGCTAAATTTGCCAAATCTTACAAAAGAGAAACAAATACATTTATAATATATTGTGTTATATATTATAGTGTCTGTCTCTCCTCTCCTCATATTTTTGTCTTTTGAATCAGTGCTAGAGAAGTACTAGCAGAATGGGAGTATATTTATCACATTCTCCTTGCATAACTGAGTTAGCAAACCTCTGTTTAAGAAATAATTACCATGCAAAACACAGATTTTAGATTTTAGCTAGAATCAGAGAAAGCAAGATGACTGTTTCACATATGCATGATGTAAAGGTTTCCCTTGCACATATGTGTTGGTTGTTCCTGACTCCAGGGGGTGATGCTCATATCTGTTTCAAAGCCAAAGAGCCAGCGCTGTCCGAAGACATCTCCATGGTCATTGGCTGGCATGACTAAATGCTGAAGGTGCACGGAGCGCTATTACCTTCCCACAAAAGTGGCCCCTATTTTTCTACTTGCATTTTTTCAACGTGCTTTCAAACTGCTAGTTTGGCAGAAGCTGGGACAAGTAATGGGAGCTCACTTGGTTACACAGCACTAGGGATTCAAACCACTGAACTGCCAACCTTTCTGATGGACAAGCTCAGCGTCTTAGCCACTGAGCCACCCTGTCCCATATACGCATGAAGAGCCATAAACAAATCAACATCATTTTAGTAGAGCTACTTACAACCACAACTGAGACCAGAATTTTCGTTGTGATTCTTTAGTGAGACACATCTGAATGTACAACCTTTTTTGCAGCAGTTGCTAAATGAATCATGTGGTCATTAAGCGAATCCAGCTTCCTCCACTGACCATGGAAAGCTGGTTGGGAAGTTCACAAACAGGGATCACATGACTCTGGTATGCTGCAACAGTTGTAAATGCCAGTTGCCAAGCACCCCAATTCTGATCAAGTGACTGTGGAGAAGGGGCAACAGACGCTAAGTGTATTAGTTTAAGTCCTTTTTTCACACAAATCTAGTCAATGCAATTAAAAGTATGATTCATTCTTCATGCAAACCCAAATGATTGTTTACTGCAAACAAAGGTCAAATTAATGCTGGGTCTTATACAAGCAGCAAATAGAATGCTTGGAACATCTGGGGGAGGGCATGGAACAGGTGCAGCATATTAGTGCCATTACATACTTGTTAAAAGCTGTGATCATACATGCTAAAACAGTGGCCCCCTGTTCTTTTTAGATCTCTAGGCATATTTCAAATTCTGAGATATTATGGTTGAATTTGTTAAATAGTTACTGTGTGGCTTGCCTAGTCTCAAAACAATTTTCAGCAGGGCTGCATTCATGTTCTATGGGAATAGTAGAACAACAACAAAACAAAAGCAGTCAAAATGCAAATCATATGTCACCCCACGTTGATTCTAGTTTACTAGAATGCAGGATGACAGCTGTCAATTTTCTCCTATATAATTTCTAGAATGAATTTTTCGCAAGGGGACACCACCAGTTTATTAATTTCTTTTTTCCTAAAAAGTCAGAATGGAGTCCTTTAGCATGGTGTTTATTTATAGCCCCTCTTTATTATTTTTTTAATAAATAACTCAAAATAGCAAATGTAACTAATATTCCTTCCTCTTTCTGTTTTCACCACAACAATGCAGTGAGGTGGGCTGGGTTGAGACAGAGAGTGACTGCCTTAAAGTCACCCAGACGGTTTTCATGCCCAAACCAAGTCTCTTGCTAGTTTCTAATCAGGCGCCTTAACCACTAGACCAAACTGGCAACTTCCGACTTTTAAAAATAAAACTATTTCTATTTTAGATGTGGGATGGAACGGAAGTCTGGCTATATAAAGTAAACAATACCCTGAAGTCCATTCTGGGCATTGTCCCAAAGGTGCTTTTTTTCAAGAGGCAACTGGACTTGTTTTTGGTTGAAGTCGTTTTGCTTCTCATCCAAGAAGCTTCATCATCTCTGACTGGATGGAGGGAAATGGAAGGATTTATATTTATAGGTCATCCTAGGTAACAGGGCTTTTCTGCATTTCCCACCAGTCTAGTGAAGTCTAGTCTAGTGAAAGACCAGGAGAGACATGATAGCAGTGCTCCAATATTTGTGGGGCTGCCACAGAGAGGAAGAGGTCAAACTATTTTCCAAGGCACCTGAAGGCCAGACAAGGAATAATGGATGGAAACTGACCAAGGAGGGATTCAACCTAGAAATAAAGAGGAACTTTCTGACAGTGAGAATAACCAACCAAAGGAACAGCTTGCCCTCGAATGTTGCGGGAGCTTCGTCATTGGAGGCTTTCAAGAAGAGATTGGGCTACATTTGTCAGAAATGGTGTAGGGTCTCCTGCTTGAGGGGGAATTGGACTAGATGACCTATAACCATGATGGTGAACTTATGGCACATGGACCCATTTCTGAGGGCATGCGAGGTGTTGCCTTGTCAGCTCCATCGCACATGCGCATGCTGGCCAGCTGATTTTCGCCCTCTGGAGGCTTCCCATCCCAATGCGCAAACCGGAAGTCTGTTCCCAAACTTCCAGTTTGCGTGTTGGGCTGTTTTTCGCCCTCCCAGGTTCCTAGAAAGCCTGGAGCCTAGGGAGGGTGAAAAACAGACCTACCTGGCCCACCAGAAGTCAGAAAATGGTCCGTTTTTTGCCTCCTGAAGGCCTCCGGGGAATGAAGGAGGCTGTTTTTACCCTCCCCAGGCTGAAAGAAAGCCATGTTCGCATGCACAAGGCAGTGTGGGGGTGTCACGTGCGCATGCACAGGGGGCACGGCACAGGCATTAAATTATAGGGGTGGGCAAGTGAGCGTGCACAATAGCACACGCATGCACCCGAGGCAAAAAAGGTTCACCATTACTGACCTAAAAGGTCCCTTCCAACTCAGATAATGTTAAATTTTTTTTTTAAAAAAACATTACTTTCCACCATCCAGTCAGAGCTGAAGAAGCTTCTTGGATGAGGAGCGAAGCGTCTTCAAAATAAAAAGTCCAGTTGCCTCTTGAAAAAGCACCTTGGGGACAACCATGACCTGGATGACTGAGAATCGCCACAGACATTCTGGGCATTGCAGCAACTAAACTCTAGTCACATCAAGGATGGCGAGCGAGCTTCATGCAAAACGGTGGATAAACCGCGAATAAGCCGGTCTCCCGCGGCTTCAGATGATGAGCTGGCTTTATACGAGGCGCTTAAAAGACCTTCGCTTCGCCGTCGTTACTGGTCAATCGCGCTTTAACCTACTGCGCGGAATCAGCCGCCATCGCCCGCGGTGGGTTAGCGTGACATACGAAAGTACGCACACAAAAGGGAAAGGCCCGAGGGTCACGTCCGCAGGCAGCAGCGTTCACGTGACTAGAAAGCTCCGACGGCCAGCGCACGCCTAAGAACACAGTCTGCCCCCGCGCCCACACTTCCGCGCCTCGCATGCGCAGTCGGTAGCAGGCGCCGCGGCTGCGATTCTCTGGCCGCTTTCGCGTCGGTCCTGCTGCTTTGAGAAAGGTGCGGGGAGGGAGGGGAGGGGAGTGGGAGTTCCGCGCGGTGACGTAATGAGGTGCCGTAGCGACCACGTACCAAAGAGAGAAGAGCGGCTTCCGCAGTGAGAGAGTTTGGTGCGGCGGCTGCAGGTTGGTTTGCGGGGCGGGAGACTTAAGGTTTAATGATGGCAATGAAAGACTGGGGAGGGGGGCTGCTGGTTTACTTACTAGCAAGGAGGGGCTCCCAGGAGTTAAGTTGGGGGGAGGCAAACAGGGACGGTGGGTGTAGCAGTCGCAACAGCAAAAACTTAACGTCCTTAAAGGCCGTTTGTGTCCGTTTGCATAGACTGGAAAGCAACGCTTGGGTTTGTTTTTTATTTATATGCCCCTGAGCCTTCCTTCCTTCCAAGGAGGTCAAGATTTTCTGGTAGATTTTCACAGCATCCTTGTTAGGTAGGACGGTGGCTTACAAGAAGGGCTGCAGGAGCGGGATGGGGGTTCTCCACTCAGTGTTATGGCTGAATGTTGAGGCTCATACTGCGGAGGTTGACTCAGCCTTAACATCTTAACCGAGGTCAGATTGAGGCTGACTCTGTAAACCGCTTAGACAGGGCTGTAAAGCACTGTGAAGTGGTACATAAGTCTCTAAGTGCTATTGCTATTATTACAGGTAGTCCTCTACTTGCAACAGTTCATTTAGTGACTGACGTTATAACGGCACTGAAAAAAAGGATTTGGGACCATTTTTCACACTTCTGACCATTGCAAACATCTTTCTGTGGACATGTGATCAATATTCAGATGGTTGGCAACTAACTCATATTTATGACGGTTGCAGTGTCCTTGGGTCACGCAATCACCTTTTGCAACCTTTTGACAAGCAAAGTCAATGGGAAAGGCGCACTTGCTTAACTATGTTAGTAATTTGAGGGCTGCAGTGATTCACTTGACAACCCTGGCAAGAAAGGTCCTTAAAATTGGGACAAAACTCACTTAACAATGGTCTCGCTTAGCAACAGAAGTGTTGGGTTCAATTGTGGTCGTAAATCAAACTAATACTACCTCTATTAGTAACCATAGTAGTTGTTCCACTCTGAGGATGAAGGTTGTTGTAGCCTAACGTATCAGGAGGAGACCAGAGCTGAGGTGATGGAATTCCCAAGCGCATTTTATGGAACAGTGCTAGCATTTAGGAAGAAATTAATTCTTACTGGAATTCTGCCCGGTCTCTGGTTACTTCCCTCAGTGGAACATTTAATTGTTTGTGAAGTATTGATAGCTGTAGTCCCTGCCAATTGTAGTCCTAAATTTTCCTGCAGTGATGCAGTGGGCGGGTTTAACTGGGGGAATGGGGGAAGTTTACAATCCAAGTATTGTTTTGCAGGCAGAAGAATGGACTGGTTCTTCCCTTTGTCTTACTTTGGAGGGCAAAGCGGGAGAGTGTTGGATTGGAGGGTCCAATGTGGTTTTTCTTCTTCATTCATTTTGCAATAGAAGCTGTGTTGTTGTATCCACAGCAGCTGCGTTTCTTCAGTTGCAACTCCCAAGTTGCAGAATTCCACATGCAGATTGTTTGTTCACCCAACTCTTTCCCTTTGCATTGTGATGGCATTATTTTGGTCACACCTTTGGTATGAACTTTCCCTCCTATTGCCTGTACCGTTGTTTTGATGCAACACAGCACTGTAATTTATATTTTGGGCTCAGCCTCAGTGCTAGAGTTTTCTTTAAATAAAAATGACTAATTAGCACTGCTTTAGCACTGTTATAGAGGTGTGGTTTAAACCAGTGTTTGTCAACCTTGGCAACTTGAAGATGTCTGGACTTCAAGTTGGCTGGGGAATTCTGGGAGTTGAAGTCCAGACATCTTCAAGTTGCCAAGGTTGACAAACACTGGTTTAAAGGTGAGTTACAATAGAGAACATTCCCTAAAAATGTTGGTATTGTTATTTTTCTATTAAAAGTATTAAAAGCTGAGCTTAATCCAAAAGTAGGCATAGTGGTCTCAGTAGTTACCTAGCAGCCACCTTCCTTAGTATTTATCAAAATGTCTTGCTTCATCCAATTTTAACTTTAAAAAAAAAGATTAACTTTCAGAACAATTATTTTCCCAATTTAAATATTTTATCAGATTATTATAATATTTAAAAAGTACAAACAAAAATTAAAATAATGGTGGAATAGGGAGGAAAAGGAGAAGAGAAAAAAGTAAAGGAGAAAAGAAAAAGACAAGCATTAATTTCCAACTCCTTTTGATGCAGTAGAATAAGGTAGTAACATAAATCCCTCAACTTTTTACTCTTATATAATCATATATACTAGCCGTTTCTGGGACAACAAATCCATCTAATCAGCAAAACCTAAAATGAAACTCATATTTTTCCACCTCAAAACCTGTGTTGTTCTTGAATACAATACAATAATGAGAATTTGGCATGCAGTGAAGCCTCAGCTTCATTTCATACCAGAGTGATTTGCAGTCCTTTGAAAAGAAAACGGTGGTGATTGCAGTTAAGCATAGTGCTTTATAGTAGGTCTACTTTCCCAGAAAAATGGACAGGAAATTAAACTGGATGATACAGACCAAGTTGAGGGAAAAAGGTAATAGCAGAGGACCACTTACTGGAAGGTAAGATCATGAGCAAGGGTGCACCAATGACACATTCCTCAAATTTCAGCTGTGCCTGCCATCCTCCAAAGATTGCTTAATTATCTTAATTATCCCATTTATTGAAGAGAACTCAGAAGTGTACCATTCCACCACCACCATCACCCCTTCTTGCCGCATGTCCTAGACAGCCTGCCTGAAAGCAGCATTTCCCAATTTGGCAGTCTATAACTAACTAAATATATGGAGTACACCAGTTTAGGGAAGGTTTCTCAAGAAAATAAAAACACTTTCAATTCCCTCAAAGGAGAGTTGAACATTAGACTTTGCCTCAAAGACAAATCCAATGAGTTCATAAAGGGACTCACTTCAGTTGCTGTATCATTTCATGTAGATCAAAATCCACTGATTTTATAACTTGTACAACTATTAAATGGTGTACATATGAAAAAAAATGGGAACTTCTATAATGTGATAAAATCTTTATTCTTGATACTGGTTGACAGTTCTTGTATCTTCTTTTTCTGGCTCCAGAAGTATATCTTTAGTCAGATATAGGCCTCTCCAGATACTTTAATTCTGATAATGCTCTCTTGAGCTTATGGGTAACCATAGTCCAAAATATTTAGAAAGCAATGGGTGTCCTTCCCCATTCTAATGCTTATCTTGTTCCTAACTAGGATTATAGAATAGGCTAATCTTGGATAAATGGAATATCTACCTCCCTCTCTTCTAATACAGTGATAATCACTTCTCTTGTTTAGTTAGCATAATCCACTGTGAATCCCCCTCCCAAAAATTAAAATAAATAAGGCACATCCTGTGTATAGGTCGCAGATCTTTTTGGATGTTTTCCTTTAGAATTTGGATTATTGGAAGGCATACGTTTTTAAGACCGTGTTGTCCATGTGAAATTTGTGCTAATGGTGGAAGACTCTTACTCCTGTGTAATTTTTTCTCCTCTGTTTTACTTATAGTTTCATGTGGGGTTACCCTGGATACTAGTTGCAATGGGGTGTTTCCATTCTGTGGACTCAAGTAACTATTGCTCCAGGAGGCAAAAAGAGAATGATGAGGATTTATTGACCAATAAAGATCGAGAAGAAGATATTGCCAAGTTTCCATATGTTGAATTCACTGGACGAGACAGCATCACCTGTCCCTCCTGCCAAGGCACTGGCTGCATTCCCACAGGTAATTTTATGTGCCCTGCTTTGTTTGATTGGTGAGTCCTTTTGGACATGAACATTTCATGGTCCTAGCATGCCACTCTTTCCTCACTTCCTACCTTCGCCATTTCCTGCTGCTGTTTCATGTTTTACCTAGAGGTGTAATGATAACAGTTGAAGAACAACTTTCTTGTCAAATGAATGGGTGTTATTTAAAACTTCCTTTCTGTTCTGTGATTGGGCTTATCTCTTTAATCCAGCTTGGTTTGCATGTATTGAACCACTTGTTTGCTCTGCAAGGAATCCTTTGTGTGGTGTTTATCATTCGTTTCCTTGATTGACACAAGGAATGATGACATAATGGGGTTAGGGTTGTTTGAAGAATTTTGTTTCAGGACAGAACTCTCGCCATCTTTTTTTGCTATAGAGTTCTATAATATCGCTAGTATAATCTTCAGGGCCTGGTTTTGAAAATTTGTTCCATCTCACATTGTTTTACTTACATGACATGGGGCTGTGTTATATGAGAGACTTCCTCTGCCTAATTACATCTGCTCATCCTGTGGGTCATGTTTAATTGATGGGTCCTAAGCAGAGGTGACATTCAGCAGGTTCTGATTAGTTCTGGAGAACCGGTAGCGGAAATTTTGAGTAGTTCAGAGAACTGGTAAATACCACCTCTGACTGGCCCCACCCCCACCCATTCTCTGCCTCTCAAATCCCAGCTGATTGAGAGGAAATGGGGATTTTGCAGTATCTTTCCCCTGGAGTGGGGAGAGAATGGAGATTTTGCAGTATCCTTCCTCTGCCACGCCCACGAAGCCACGCCCACAGAATTGTTAGTAAAAATTTTCAAAATTTTGAATCCCACCACTGGTCGTAAGTGACAGGATTTTTCTGCTGTGTCCTCCATCTACTTTATTGAATCCCCTTTGCCACAAAGTAAGGCTGGCTTCCCCTTTTAACTTTGTGGACATCCTCAAGACCGGTTGAGGCCTAGGCATCCAGGGGACTGGCAAAATATTAAAATGACTCCTGGTTAATTAAAATGTCCTCTTCACCTGACCTCTTTTAAATTTTGTCATATCTTTTACAATTTTAAAGTTTCTAATATTAACAATATTAATATTGCTTAGAAGTTTGTTGTACGCCACCCAGAATCATGTGATTGTGAGATGTGTGGCCATCTAAATAGGAATAAATGAATAAAATCTTTTCGATTCTCTTCCTTTTCGTCTCTGCCCCCATTTGTTGCTACAATCACACATACAATTACTAATGCTCTTGAGGTTAATCTGCCTGAAATCAAGTTCCTCCTGCATTGACAGATCTGGTTTACGTATTACATTAACGCAGGGGTGTCAAACTCGATTTCATTGAGGGCCGCATCAGGACCTCGGGAGGGCCGGGGCGGTGTAGCCAAAGTGGGTATGGCCAGCCTGTCATCACTTGTGCTGCGGGGCACCAGTGGTGGCCTGAGTGCTCTGCCAGTGAAAATGGGCTCCCAGGCTCCATTTTTGGCTGTGACAGCCTCCTACAACCCTCTGCCAGTGAAAACAGAGCTCAGGAGGCCACACATGGCCCTTGTGAGCTCCAGTTTTGGCTGGCAGAGGCACTGTGGACCGGTCCTTCACTATTTTCAGGGTGGTTCCGCGGGCCAGATCTAAGCACCCCATGGGCTGGAGCTGGCCCCCGGGCCTTGAGTTTGACACCTCTGCACTAAGGCATGGTTTCCTTGTGGTATGAAATGCTACTAATTTGGACTTGTAAATTGTGGTTTACAGCTTAGCACAACGAGTGAAACCAGCCTAGATTTACTCGTTAACCTTATATTGCTGCTGAGATTAGATGCGATATCTTTTGTCTGGTGCCTGAGACAGTGGCGTAGAGACCTGATTCATTTTTGCCACATGAAAGAAAATCTTGCTTAAGCTATTACCATCTGTTTATTTAGATTAAAAATCCCTTGGAAGAAAGATATAGTCTTGTGCTCCAGAGAGGTTCCTGCATTTTACTAAGCTTGTTACATGTTGTCTTTTCTTGGTATGAAGACAAAAATGTGACTTTTTAAATGACGTGTTCTTCACTTCCACTCACACTGCATTTAAAGTAAGACTCTAAAAATGGTCCTATCTCACCATGACACAGAGAGGTTGGTACTCATGGTTATTATTGTTTTTGTCTGCAGAGCAAGTTAACGAACTGGTTGCTTTGATTCCATATCATGATCAAAGATTAAAACCTCAAAGAACGTAAGTATACAGGAATAATTAATTCCTAGTCTTGTGTAACGTATATAAGTTGAGCGGGCATGAAACAAATGAATATTCAGCTGAAAAGCAACTTGTATTTCCAACCCCACCCATGTCAGTTGAGAATACTTGGAAATCATTTTAATCTCTAAAATATCTGGGTGCTTCTGGATTACAACTTAAGGTGATCAAATGACCAATATAATTTGCTGTCTTCAGTCTGTCCCTATAATTACCAAGTGAATTCTGGCATCTTAATGGGAAGGCAATGTTTCATTTTTTTCAGCAGTTTAAAACATCTCTCCCTCCCCCCCCTCTCTTTCTCCCTCCCTCCCCCTCTCCCTATCTGTCTGTTCATGATTATTTTCAGTAGGTATCATTTCAAATAACTTAAGTCTTAAATGTGGAAATGCCCTTGAACAACGAAGAATATTGATTGACATGTCTATGGGGAGAGACATTTTCAAGGACTGAAGTGGGAAGCATTACTTTTGGGAATGGAATTTCATGAAGGGAATATTTTAGATTAAAGTTTCTCAACCATGGCAACTTTAAGATGTCTGGACTTCAACTCCCAGAATTCCCCAGCCAATATGCTGGCTGAGATGTGAAATCTGGAAATGGAAGTTCAGATTACTTGCTAAGGTTGAGAAACACTGCTTTAATTGAAGCAGGACTGAGAACTTGATGATTTTTCGCATGCTACTGGCTTAACAGTTTTCAGTACCCCTTATTATGTTACATAGAATGGGGCTGTTAAGAAGTGGAATTGAGAATTTGGGTTATGATTATCATTTTCCTCACTGAAATCTTATTTGAAGATGATCAGAATAGCTAAAGCAATTTTAAAAGTAGTAGTGTGTTACAGAAATATTAAAATAGAGGCTTACCTTTAATTTTAAAAATTATACTCAGAAATCAATTGACGTCTTAGTCATGGCATAGGAAATCTAATTCTTGCTTAAGATTGTATACAGCCCTGCCCAAAATTGTCTCGGGGAACAAAAAGTATTTGACATATTTGCCTATTTCCAGGCTAGGATGAAATATTTTGTCAGAACTTGATTTGCGTCCCCAGAAAAACTAAGATGCATCTTACAATGGCTGAGTAGATTCCCCTGATCATTCTCTAGATCTTATGACGTCTGATAATGCAGTCTCAGAATTTTGCAAATGTTAAACAATAATACAACGCTGAGATGCATTAATGAATTAAATATTAAAGTGGAAGGTCTTCTAGTTCTATTGCTAAGTAGAACATGGAATCTTTTGCAATATATAGCAAGATCTGCCTGCAGGACCTGAGTACTGCAAATTGCCTGAACTATTGGCCTTGTCTTCTGCAGGAAACTCTACGTCTCTGTGTCAGTGCTGCTCTGTCTTCTAGCATCAGGATTGGTGGTCTTCTTTCTTTTTCCACATTCAGTGCTTGTGGATGACAATGGCATCAAGGTGGTTACAGTCTGGTTTGATGAAAAAAACTCCCTAGTAATTCTTTCCATCACGGTAAGGTCCAGTACATTAATCTTCATAAAGTTAGATGTCTAGGGTAACTGGAAAATTGTTTTCAGCAGTTTTCCTTCCTCTCTCCTGTCCATAGGCCACCCTTCGGATCCGGAATTCCAATTTCTATTCTATAGCAGTGACCAACTTGTCCAGTCAGGTGCAATACATGAACACTGTGGTTGGGACCCAACAAATCAACAACGTTACTCGTATCCAGCCACTGAGTGACCAGCTGGTATGGCAATTATTTTACATGAAACTAAGATTTATGGAGAGAGGGGCTAGGTGTGGTAAGAACAGATAATCTTGTAGCTTAGGGGCTCCCAATCTTGGCAACTTTAAAACACATGGACTTCAACTCCCAGAATTCTCCAGCCAGCTATGACGGCTGGGGAATTCTGGGAGTTGAAATTCACGCGTCGTAAAGTTGCCAGGATTGGGAACACCTGCTCTAGCTAACTCAAGAGTGAAAGGCAATTTGGCTCCTGAAAGAACCAGTGTCCCCATGGACTCCTCTGTTGGCTCCTTGTAATATGAGATGTATTTTTAAATTATTTTACTGAAAAGTCAATAAATGGGAAACTTGGAAAGTCCAAAATGTTCATATCTATTGCCACCCAAAATTGTGCTCTCAGATGACAAGCTCTACATTTTTTAAAAATGAAATTTATGAATAAGGAATGTCTCTTGACTTAAAATAGATCCCATAATTATTCTGAAAAAAAATGCAATGCCTGACTTTATTTATTGTTGCCCTCCCCTTAAAAAAGAAAGATAATCTGAATGCCTCATTGTTTGTTTGGAGGTTTTTTTGTGATTGGCACCATCCACTACGGCAACCTCTGTGTGAAGAAGCAAACGTTTGCTTCAGAGTCCTTTACTGTTGCTGCCTTATAGTTAACTCACAATCTGTGTTTTTCCAGGTAAATTTCACCATGAAAGCTGAAATGGGTGGACCTTATGTGTAGTGAGTAATTTGTGTTTTTGGCATTTGACGTTAATGAAGAAATAGAATATTTGCTGTGAGATAATTGCCATTGCTAGGTTCCCTAATAAAGTTTCAGCTATTTTATATATGCAGTAGATCTATGGCAGTTCCTTCTAGGCTTATAATTTATGTGCAAGACTTCACTTGTGTTCTACGTTTCCAAGTATCATCCCTTCTTATTCCCATTTGGATAAATTTGAAAACTTTTCCTTGCATGCTTCCATGTTAAAAGAAACAAAAATGGGAGTATCATCAGAAGCCACAATCTTTCTCATTGCTTCAAATCACTGGAAGAACCCAACCTTTTAAAATATATTTTAATTGTTTAAATAGCCTGAAAAGTATGTGTAGAATATTTTCCTAGTTGTTCCAAAAGTAAATTTATTCCTAAAAAGATGTTGCTGTATCAATATGCTACTGTTAAAAGGTATCTCTACTGAAATGTATCTCTACCTGAAATGGTATCTCTATATTGTGACTGATTTAACAAAAGCCATAGGTATAAAAAATAGTCCATAACCTATGGTAAAGAAAGCTAAAAACGGATTTGGCAATAAAATCTGCTCAAGGTTAAATTTGTCTATACTATGTTCTGGATATAGAATAATAGTTTTCAAGATTGCTTGTGTCATTTAGTTTCTAAATTATTTTAAGATTTTGTGATTTTCCCTTTCAGTTTCTTCTGCACGCTGCCAAAGATCCGAGTGCACAATATTGTGATTTTTATGAGGTGTGTAACTTTTACGGATTTTTAAAAAAATCTTTGTATCTCTTGGGTTAGAAACACATTTGAAAACATTCCTCCTTTCTGTTTTATATTTCTAAATATAAATTCATAACTAGTTTGGTGATTGTCCCCTAATACTAGAAAAACATTTTCTTAATCCCAGAACCTCCTTTAATAATTCTGCTGATTTTTAATGGCAGTTGCCAAAAGCTGGGAAAGCTGGAAGTTAGGAAGTTGTGTTTTTTTAAAGCTGGCATTATTGCTCGCTCTTTAAAAAAACAACTGGAAAAGACAAACTGTTACATATATCCTGGATTAGTTTTAACACATAATAAAAGTCTCTCCAAAAATTGAACACTCCTCTTCTCCCACATTTATGGGGGCCTTTATCTGATTGCTTTAATATAAAAACACCTGGTGAATAACCCAGGTTTGGTAGGAACAGAGAGAGGGTCTGTTGGTTTTTTTATATGTGAGTAGGTCCCAGATTACTGTTTGAACTTGACCACTTACCTAGCAAACTTGTATTTTGATGAACAATTTTCTGGGCTTCTGAAGGAGAAGAGTGGAGTTACAGGAAATTTAAACGAGGTGAGGAGTCTGTGCCCCTCTAGATCTTGTTGGTTTCTAATTCCTACCCCATTTGGTCTCCATGGCAAATGGCAAAAGATGCTGTGGTAGCATCCCTCTCCTTTATGTTAAATGGAGATAGTTTTATTGATACGTACAATGTTGCCCTAGAACTTTGCAGATGGTTTTTGAATGCAGCTTAACTTGAGCATTGTCCAGTGTGGAGCTGCTGTATTTGTATGTTGAATGATATAAACCTTCTGGCCCATAATTTAATATTTCAGTATAGGTATATATTGTGAGGACTCCACTTACTTTTTGGTTTATAAACAAAATTCTTCTTTTTCTTTCTGCCTTTCAGAACTTCAGTGAAAATCTCCTACATTGGCCACACATCTCAAAGTTCCTTGGAGACCTACAATTACGTTGACTGTGGCGCCAACTTCACAGCTGACCATTCTGGCTGGCCCTTAGCCCCCAACTCTAGGAGATGAAGCTCAAAAGAAGGGCAGCTTAAGTCAGCTACATATACTGGTGATCCTAACCAACTGGCTTCCATTACTTTGTAACTTATGATGGGATTTTTGTGTCTTTTGTTATGAGGAGAAAGAAGAGGCTGTTTTAGCCCTTGGCACAAAGAAAGGGCTGGGAATGAGGCCTTCGTTCCACAATTTTTCACGGACAGTTGGGCTGAGCCTTGGTGCTGATTTGAAGTGGATTTGTTTAATCCCAGTCCCCACCTTCTCTTCAGATGTTAGTTTGTACCTTTCTTGTTATCCCTCATTGACTGACTTAGCTTCTGAATAAGATTTGTCATGTTTACAAGTTTTTCCATTAAAATTTAAGAAAGGATAAGTTTCTAAAAATGTTTGGCTAGTCTACTAACTATGAAACATATTTGAAGACAATGGCCTGCTGACGTGGTTATTACCAATAAGGGAGCTATTGTCCTATTGTACAAAGGGAAATAATTTTGAAAGGTTTCTGTGTACTCTTTAAAACTCTTGTCTTATTGTCAGAGAAACCAAGAATATGTATCGCATAAGTCCCACTGAAACATCTGAATGTAGCAAGTTGCACTCTTTATATGTGAGATCCCTATAAATATGTATCTTTTCATTGATACAACTTTTACTATGACTTTCATACTTCCGTGCACACATCATTCTAAAGAGCACACAATTGAATTAAGAATTATCACATTTGCTGAATCTATAGTACTTTGATTTTTTTTTTGCCTACAAGAATGAGCATGGTGGAAGGGCTCTTCGGGTTTTCACAGAAGTGGTGAGCACTTTTTAAACTGGATCTCCAAAGTCTCTGAATTGGGATGACACTGGCTTAGCTGGCCTTTATTATTAGCACAGAAGAATTTGATTGTGCAGATTTTGGTAGGGGGTGGGAATACTTGGTTTTCTACAAAAAGAGATTAATCTTAATGTTGCTGTGTAGTACGACTTCTTAAAAAGATTAGTGTGGGATATGCATTTAAAAAGTAACATTGGAATTGGGCAAAGATATATCTATAGGAAATAGTCTTATTTTTTTTTCAAATACCAATTATAGCACTTTAAAAGTTTCAGCATTCTAACTCATCTCTTACAGTCTCTTGAAGAAGAAAAAGAAACCTATTTAAACTTGAAGTAAACTTTAAATTTTATTTTTTACTCTTTCAATGATGGGGGAATTTATGTTCATTTAGAATCTGTACTTTTTCAGTTTGGCAGACTGGATTCCTAAAATGAAGAATAAACCCTTAAATCTCCCCCTTTGAGGAGTCTTCTGGTTTTTCTTTATCAAAATGGATTTTTTATTTTTATTTTAAGGGGCTAATGGAGACACAGAAGGAGCCATTTCAGGACTGACACTAAGCAGCAGCTGCAAATAAAACCCACTGAATGTATGAAGCCTGTTAGGGTGAGGAAGCCAACAACTACTTGTAACTGTAATGGATTATTGCTCAGTGGCATTTTCCCCCCAAATAAGTCTTAATCTACTTGTTTTAACCACATTTCCTATCTACCAACTTAATTTACAGATCACCAATTATCATACTTTAAATGAAGATACAGTAAAACCTCAATTCAGCAGGCTTATGAGGCGATGGATAACGTTTCTCTTTTTGCTTCCCCCGCAAATAACAAGACAAAAGCCCATTTCTGAAGCAGTCTGGACAAGTGTCACACAAACAGTGTAAATGGATGGAAATTGACATCATTTTGAGTTAACAGACCCCCTTTCCCTTCTCGTCTGTTAAATTGAGGTTTTCCTACAATGGACCATTCATGCAGCAGTTCACAAACGAAGGCATTGCGATAGCAAGAACAGGTGAGAATGGCTAGGAGAAGTATTTATCATGCAGCACACGCATTTGAGAATGTGGTGGATGAAGATCTCAATGGACGTAGATGTGCTTAGTTGTCTCTGTATAATACTACAGCAAGACACCAACGGGAGCTAAGTAATAAGGGGCAAAGCAATACAAGTTAAGCAAATGCTCTTAGGAATCTTCCTGTCCATCTATATGCTGAGTTTTTTTTTCTACTTCTGTCATATTAAACACTAGATTTTGTTGCAGTGGGATAAAAGATAGGCAAGGAGATGATCAAGTGGAGAGAATTAAGAGTACTGTCACTTCCTTGTGGTCTCCTGGGAACATAGCAAGGCTTCTGAGATCACCTGAATATCATGTCCCTAGCTTGCATTTGACCAATTGTTACAAACTCCGTTGCTATCCCTTTCCTTCTCCTCTTCTCCTCCTCAGCATTAGTAATTTCCAGGGGGGAGGCAACATTTACTTTCTCCTAAATGCTCTTCCTTATTTGCTGCTGCTGTAAAAAGAGAAGGAAAAAAAAACCCCAACGGAAATATTCCCACCCACTTGGCAATCCAACTCTGGAAAGCTATCACAAGAAGGAATAATCAGTCACTGTTATTACATCTTCTTACATTGTCACATACTTACAAGGTACAATCCAAGAGATTACAACAGCTGCACAGGGCCAATAATATCAGCTCTGGCACTTCCACATCCCCTCCCCCCCCACTTCCACCCACCTTACTTTTCGAGTCCCAAATCTGGGGCTTGCACAAGAGGCTCTCCCACGAACTTGTGCTGAACTGCCAGCCCCCCCCCCCCCCAAGCATAAATTACATTCAGTGTTGACGGATCAGTGCCCCCTGCTTTCTTCTGACCCTCAAGGCTGGATTCCAAAGTGCTCGGAAGCCAGGATGCACAGCCAGTTCCCTTCCCAACAGCCTGCCATGCTCATCCATCATGCCGTGGGGAAGCTGGCAAGAATGTGAGTGTGTTTTAACTATCCTCTTGGGGCCAGGCCTATCAGGTTCCATCTTGACAGCTAAGGGGCATGGATCTCGTGCAACACAATCGCCAGTACATTCAAGAACTTGTTCAGATTCAGAAGGGCAAGAAAGCCCGAGGTGTCTTAAGAGGTGATGTGGCCTGGCTGGGCTTGTGCCCTTTGCCCGCACGTCCAGTTCTCATGGTACAAACCAGCGGCCAGAGGAATGAGATCAGGCTGGGTTTGACCAGAGGCCAGTGGGGTGGAGGCAGCAATTGTAACGGCCGCTCCAGCCCAGGTCTGTCCACACTGGGGAGGGAGGATTAATTGCATTACCCTGATCACAGATTTGAAATAAAGCCTGAGACCACATCACTCATCACAACCACACAGATGCCCCTGCCACAACAGTGGAGGCGAGGCCTGTAAACACTTGCACCAGGAGAGCTGCCAAACCAGAAAGAGAAGAAAGAGTGGGAAGGATTTTATCCTTCTCGAAATGAAGCAATAAACTAGGACAAAAGTCAGAAAGGGGAGATAATACTGGGAGGAGTGAAGACAGGAGCTTTTTACAAATGTTCCTTCATTTCTTTCTCTTTTTTTAAAAAAAAATGACTCTTCTTTTTAACAGCCAGGCTCTGTGTTGCTTTGGAAGAACTCCCCCTCTGGCTGCTCAGTATGTCTATAGCTTCAGGAGGAGCGCTCAGCATCCATAAAAGATGGCCTTGTTGAATTCCTCAGAGATGCCCAGCGTTTGCCTCACCGTGGTTGAGCCCCCTTCTTGGCCCGTAACCAGCTGCCTCAACCATTTGTCACCTCCTCTGAACGACCTGAAAGAGTGGAAAGGTTTCTAAGGAGAAGGAGGCAGCTTGGGGCCTTCGAAAGAGTGTAAGACATAACAGCTATTTCAGTGCAACGATCTGGCGCCAGACCTGAGGAAAAGTTAGCAGAAGGAATGTGTTTCAGTGTGGCTTCAAGAAGGAGTGTGCTTGGTGTTTCCGAGTGATAGCAGGGTGATCCTGAGTCTAAGACTAAAGGGGTCTGGCAAGGCAATAGGTGGAGACTTGCTGCTAATGGGTGTCCTAATTCATTCAGCCTCACCCGCTTCGACCTGGACAGGCCGGGTGCGGGTGGGCTTCACAACAGCCTCACGACATTTCAAATTAAAACGCTTCACAAAACAGGCATTAGGAGCTGTGTCTGCTAAATAAAAATATGTTCTCTCTCTCTCGGATAAAGAAAAATGCCCCAAAGAGTCGGCGTTCTGGAAGAGAAAACCCAATTTGTTGAAAGGGCAAGGAAAACTGAATAATGGAAACAGGTTTCTCCATGAAATGCATGTTTTCCACATGCCCGTCCTCGCTGGATTTGAGCAAACATCTTCACTCTTGTTTTTGTACACGCTCCTGCCTAGAAATGAGGGAGGCTGGCCTACAA
The DNA here is from genome assembly GCF_009769535.1 of Thamnophis elegans. Taxonomy (NCBI): domain Eukaryota; kingdom Metazoa; phylum Chordata; class Lepidosauria; order Squamata; family Natricidae; genus Thamnophis; species Thamnophis elegans. The sequence goes on along the minus strand of NC_045542.1, from coordinate 21,536,807 downwards.
CCCCTTTAGTGCGCCACAGCTCAAGTGCATCCACTAAGCCCTGTACCCTAACACGAGGAGGAGAGGGGTTCACTTAAGCCACATTAAGTGACACAAAGGTTCCCTCTTGAACCTTCTTCCCTCAGTGCTATTGTTGTGACAAATGCTCTTGGACCCTTCAACACTCCCCCCCGCCCCCCCTGTATTGTCATGTTTTGGGGCTCCATAGAAGTGGTTAGTGTAGTTCAGTCACCAACCGCTCCAGTAATATTGATTTACCTTTCGCCTTCAACACTTATAAACCCAGAAAGAAAAGGGGAGCTGACCCCACGTAAACCCTTGTCCCTCTCATTTCCCAAAGTCTTAATTGGGAAGACGACAACGTCAGCCCAGGTCCTAATTCTTATTCACTCCAAATACTGGGACGCATTGCTCTCGGTTCCCTGTAGGCTTTCTCTGATGACCTGTCTGGAGAGACGGCTGTTTGCCCAGGATATCAGCAGAGCAGCTCAAGGCCTGGCAGTAGAGAGAGCTGTGAGTCTTGGTGATGGCAGCCTATGCCAAGCAGAACCACTGAAGCCAGGCTCTGGATGGGAGCCGCCACCGCCTCTGCATGACACAAGTCATGATCTATGCTCCTTGGCATTACAGTCCAGGTGCCAGAGGGGAGTGGGATCTCCTTAAGGAGAGGAGGCATCAGTCACTGCACTCTTGTTGGCACCGTTGGGATGGGGAAGAGGCTCCCCCCGGCATGCTACACCAGGGCAGTTCGGGCCTCGGTCCTTCCCATGCTGGCACTGCTGCTTTTCCGGCGCAGGCCTGGGGTGGCAATAGTGCTGTAGCCTTCGTTAGGGCAACCATGTTGCATTAAGATGTCAATGCATTCTTGGCTTCCTGCTCGGCGAGCGTAGAAGAGTGCGGTGTGCCCCACAGCATCATGGGCCTTAACGTCAGCACCGTACTGTGAGAGGGAGAGAAAAAAAGACGGATTAGTGTTACAAACTCCAAAACATAAGTCTGTTGTGTTCTGCTGTTGTGTAGACATGATTGGATTTCATCTGAAAGCTGGAAATCTAGAGCTTCAGTAAGGAGTGGAATATGCTGCAGCCACTGCCACTCTCAAAAGGGTTATTCTCTTCCCCAGCCCTTGTTATTTTTGATACTTTTTTCTATAGTTCCCTCAAGTTACACATTGTTGAGTCATATAAGCCCAGGAAGAAGGCAGTGGCAAACCACTTCTGAAAACGTTGCCAAGAAAAGTCACCAGGAATTAAGACAAGCTCAAAGGCAGAAAAAAATTAAACAAAACCAAGCTACACAGACCATTCACTTCACTCCCCCTGCCACCCCCACCTGTTCCAGTTCTCTCTAGCTCCATCAGTACCAGTCTTTTCAAAGACGGGGTAAAATTTCCACCCAATGCCATGGCTGTTCCTAACTTCTGACAAGCAATGTTTTTTTTCTATACCTCCAGAAGGAGCTTAATGACTTTCAATTGGAGGATCAGCGTGAGTTGGTTGTTACGATGCGGCTAGGCTGTAAGCTAAAAAAACCCACTGCAGGTGCTGATTGTTTGGGAGGTGAGGGAGACCACATCATTGTTCAGTTTTGAATACCTTGGTTTCTCCAAAAATAAGCCCTCCCCAAATAATAAGCCCAATTGGGCTTTTGAGCATGCACTAAAATAAGCCCTCCCCTAAAATATTTAAACGCATGCAAAGCTGGTCCCCGCCATTTCCTGTAGGGAAGGGGGGGAACATGCCCCATGCCCCCTGCATGCACCAGCCATCCACATGGAACAGCCTCGTGGAGGCCACTCCCTCAAACCCCAGCCCTTCTCTTAGTGGCGGCCACAAAAAGAGTGGCAGGCCCAGTGACTCTAGGGCTGGCAAGAGTGTGCCAGAAACAGAGACAGCACTTCCCGTCCTCTCTGGATCAGCCGATCCACAGGCTGTGGCCCGAGGTTAAGAGGCCTCCTGCACCTCAAAAATAATAAGACCTCCCCGAAAATAAGGCCAAGCACTTATTTCAGGGGTCAAAAGAAAATAAGACCCTGTCTTATTTTAGGGGAAACACAGTAGTTAAACACGGACTTAAAAGTGCCTCTACTGCCAAGAACTTACCCAGACCAAAAGCTGGGTGATAACCACGTGTGAAAGGTCACATGCCACATGCAGAGCTGTGCGCCGATCCTTGTCCCCGGTAGGAGCATTGATCTGTTCCTTGGCACTGTGGGCTAGCAAAAGCAGCACGGCCCACAAGTCTTGGTCCAAGACAGCCTGGAACAGTTGGCACCCAAGGGAGAGTTCAGAGTTTGGTAGTGGTGCCAGAAAGAGTCGTTGCTCATATTTGGCTCGGATCCAAGATTCTCGCTCTTCCCTAAAAAAGGAAATTAAAAAAGTTTGCTATAAGAGTCTCTAAGCTCAGAGACACCCTGTTATGAAAAGCACAGGAGGTCGAAAAGAAAAAAGAAACACGGCAGATTCTTACGCAGAGAGATGGTCAAAGGAATGGAAGATAAGCATGAAGAAAAGGAGTAAAATCCAGACATTCAGATACTGATTGCTAATTATCTCTATGGTGAAAAATTCAAGGCAGTTATATGGACATCTTCTGATCTAAGAGCTAGGATGATTCTCAGGTCCCAAATGGGTCTATGACAATTCGCCACTGCCAACTTGCCATAACCAACTTGCTGCAGAAAAACTCGCCACGGCCATCTCATCACAGGACAACTTAATGCGGAACAAGAGTTACACTAATATCAAAGAAATGGTGGAATAGAATCATTAAAGAAAGGATGCAAAAAGAGGGACAGGATAAAATGTGAATGGCAAAAATTAAAATATTTGTAAATTTATTTTAAATAATTAAGTAGAATTGTTACATTGTCCCACAGCAGGTTGGCCGTGATGAGTTGGCTGTGACGAGTTGGCCATGGCGAGTTGGCCATGGTGAGTTGGCCACAGCAAGTTAGCTGTGGCAAGTTGTCCCATTCCCTTTTTGGAAAGGGTATGGATATCGACTGCTTCCCCCACTTCTGCATAGTTTCTTCTTCTAGGCCAGTGTTTCTCAACCTTGGTGACTTTAAGATGTGTGGATTTCAACTCCCAGAATTCTTTCAGGTAGGTTGAGAAATACTGCTTTAGGCAGAGAGAAGGACAGAATGATTATTCTCCATAGGAAGAGCTTATAAAATGAAAGGTATATTTAGGATTAATTCCTTTTGAGTTTGGTTATCCCCAATAGATTCCTTCCTCCCATACATCAAGTCAGCAACGCTGCAATGTGCCCAACCTTAGCTACATCATGCGTTAATAATTTAACTTCTCTCTGTATTGTGCATGTGTATTGGATCAATACCAGTATGTGTGCCACAATGCTTACTCCCAGGTAAGTAGACACACTAGGCCTGCCTAACTCTCCGAGGCTATACTTCCACTACATAATGTGATTATCTGCACTTACCGTGATGACTCACAGGTGGGTTTCCGGCGCCCCTGTGTGCATTTCTCCCAAACGCTGTTGGCTGTTTCGTTCCCGATAGAGGTGAGCACCAAGGTGAGCTCCAGGGGCCAGTCATCCAAGTCAAGAGAGCGCACCCGAGACAGGTGGGTGCCCAGATTCCGGTGGATGCCAGAACATTCAATGCAAATCAGCGCCCCCAGGTTCAGACTGGCCCAGGTTGGATCTGAAGAAAATGGAGGAATTAGAAATTAGGATGAAGGACAGGGAACTGCCCTTCCCCTTCAAAGCAAAGACATGTTATTCTAAGCTAAAGGAATTGTCCTGATGTGCTAAGTCACACCCAACCCAAGTTGGGATGAGAGGTGATAATTAGCCAAGTGAGAGATATCCCAATGTAGTAAAGGGGAAAACCCAGCCTTCTTGGGAGTAAGCCTTATTATCAGGGAGCATTTTCGGATTTGGGCTTGGAGACTTTCCTTTTATAGAGGAAGAGAAAGGAAAGACAAGAGAGAGACAGAGAGAGAGACAGATACAGACACACAAAGACACACACACACACACACACAGACACACACAAACAGAGAGACATCACAAGTTGACCAGCAAAAGGAAGGGTGAAAAGGACTCTGCAGTGGGACTGTTCTTCTGAACTTCTTTAAGTCTCCCTCCCCAATATTTTAAAGAGACCCAGCCTTGAAACAGCTTCCCTTTCCTATGAAGAATCAATCTGTTCCCTTAAAAAGGAGTGCTGGCTGGGATGCAAAGGAGCCAGATCTCACATAGGAGAATGCAGGGTCGCTGAAGTCTCATTTGCTGGGGCTGGTAGGCCAAACCTGTCTGCTGGGAAATGACAGGCCAAAGGACAGAAACATCTGTGCTGGAGGTGGCTTATTTCTTTATAGCTAGACATTATCATTTAATACAATAATGCAATACAATAGCAGAGTTGGAAGGGAACTTGGAGGTCTTCTAGTCCAACCCCCTGCCTAGGCAGGAAACCCTATACCATTTCAGACAAATGGCTATCCAACGTCTTCTTAAAGACTTCCAGTGTTGGGGCATTCACAACTTCTGGAGGCAAGCTGTTCCACTTATTAATTGTTCTAACTGTCAGGAAATTTCTCCTCAGTTCTAAGTTGTTCTCTCCTTGATTAGTTTCCACCCATTGCTTCTTGTTCTGCCCTCAGGTGTTTTGGAGAATAGTTTGACTCCCTCTTCTTTGTGGCAACCCCTGAGATATTGGAACACTGTTATCATGTCTCCCCTGGTCCTTCTTTTCATTAAACGAGACATACCCAGTTCCTGCAACTGTTCTTCATATGTTTTAGTCTCCAGTCTCCTAATCATCTTTGTTGCTCTTCTCTACACTCTTTCTAGAATCTCCACATCTTTTCTACATCATGGCAACCAAAACTGAATGCAGTATTCCAAGTGTGGCCTTACCAAGGCATTATAAAGTGGTATTAACATTTCACGTGATCTTGATTCTATCCCTCTGTTTATGCAGCCTAGAACTGTGTTGGCTTTTTTGACGTAGTAATTGTCAGATTGAAGCTTCAAAGGAGACTAAAGAACAAAGTTCCGTCCCTAAAAGCTTAAAGGTGCAGGTGGAAATAAATCCAGCTATGTTCCTATTTCTCTGGTGTGTCTGGCCTCTTGTCTTCTTTTCCTTTTCTTCAGATTTAAATATTGTATTGGTAAAATATAAAAACTAGAAGATATGATGAAGTGCAACCAACAATACAACATTGCTAATAAAAAAGGAATATATAAAATATAGGTAGTCCTCGACTTACAACGGTTCATTTAGTGACTGTACAAAGTTACAACATCACTGAAAAAAGTGGCTTATCATTTTTCACACTTATGACCATTGCAGCGTCTCCATAGTCATGTGATTTACATTCGGGTACTTGACAACTGGTTCATAGTTTTGATGGTTGTAGTATCCCAAGGTCATGTGATCATCTTTTTGGGACCTTCTGACAAGCAAAGTCATTTGGGAAGCCAGATTCACTTAACAACCATGCTACTCATTTAACAACTGCAGTGATTCACTTAACAAATGTGGCAAGAAAAGTTGTAAAACGTGACAAAACTCACTTAACAAGTTTCTCACTTAGCAACATAAATTCTGGGCTCAGCTGTGGTCGTAGATCAAGGACTACCTGTAACAATTAACTGAGTGACATTTGAAGAAATGAGATATGCATAAAAATGCAGCTCAATCCTTTAATGTACAGTATTATTAAATCTATCCATATAGACCACCTATTACTCGTATTCTCAGTTTTAGTACAGGATATTATTTCAGGGAGAGAGAATGAATGTAGGACAGTCTCATATATATTTTGGGGAGGACACTATGTTTCTGGGAAACCATTCATTATTGTGACTCTTGGGATTAAAACGGTCCATCATCCCCAGATTTAGTGAATGTCGGCTTTAAAGCACAAAGAACATTTCAAGTCCTATTGTTTCATAAAGCTATTCTGATAGCCCCCAATTTTGCTCAGTCCATCACCTTAATAAGAGAAATATATGCATGTCATCCAAATCCTTTGAAACAAGGGATTAAAAATGCTTTTAACCAAGTCCATAATATACTTTTTCAGTAGATTAGAAGCAACAATATTGGATGCTGAATTAGAGTTAGCAATTAATGCCATACTGAGATTTGTACAGGAAATGCACCGTCCCTATTGGGTTTATTTCTTGAAACAAGCAATCGTTTCCTATACAAGTCCAGCCAACATGCTCTCTAAAGTCAGCCTGTCCACCTTCCTCTCTTCAGTGCCCTCCAGCTTTGCTGGACTATAGCTTCCATCACCTCCAGCCATTCATGCCACTAGCGATGTGGGATGGAAATTCAAGAGCGCCCCTGGTTGAAAAAGTCTGAACTGCCACATACTTACTTAATGCCCCACAATCCACACACAAAGAATTTCCTTTGGCATTTCGGATAGCCTGGATTGCCACTGCTTCACTCTGGCTATCCATCCGGGCCTGTTGGCGAGACAGAAGACAGATAGATGATAAAATGTCCATTGTTTCAGGGGTTTCTCACAGATTGCCCTAATTTTGACAGAGGCCTTGCAAGGCAGGGTAAGCTATTGCCTGCTATGTCTTGAAACACATCTTCCAAACATGTATGAAATTTTTGGATTATACTCCACTTCCATTCTCAAATACAACAGAATCTCTGAGGATATTCTCCCTTCCCTACATTTTTTATGCTTGATATGAAAAAAATTAATGGTATAAGCCACCCAGAGTCATTTTGAAATGATATGGGCACTGGGCAGCAAATATAAATGAAGCAAACAAATAAAATGAATCACAAAAATTGGCTTTATTTTCAGCAGGACCTACTTACTCTGTGGGGCTATTCACAAAAGGAAACCCAGTTTTCCTTCTCCAATAGATCAATCAGTTTTCCCCCCCAATTTTTGTGTGTGTAATTGGCTTCTATTTTTCTTGCTTTTAAAAAGTTTGTGTGAATTGCAGCGATGTGGTTGAACTGCAACACAACCATTAATTAACCGTTAATCATTTGCAAATAATGCTCAAACTCTTCTTACCATGATAAGAGAATTATGACTGGGCTAAATCACTTTGAGTGATAGAATTCAGGAAGGAAGGGAAGGTGGGAGGGAAGGGCATGGCATGGGCAGGTAGCTCAAATGCTTATGCCTAAGACATTGAAATTATGTGCATAAATGTTTTAATTGAAAATAATTCATTTGTCTGAACCCCTAAGTTGAAAAATGAGGAGTCCAGAAATAGATTTAGTCAATCAAATAAAAAGTGTGATACGGTAATATTTAACACTAATATTTAATACTTTGCAAATGTCCTTTTGTAATTATTAGTAAATTACAATTATTCTTTAATCCTTTAAAATGTTGTATGCCTAATTCAAGTTAGGCCTGGGGATATTTATCTTCCCAGCTTGTTTTCCAACTCTCATCCTAATAACTTGCTCTCTGTGTGCGCTGAATATTAGAAACTGTGGTCTCTATTTAAAACTTCTTCTTTGCCTGCTTATTCTTTCCCTCTGCATTTTCTGGGCCTTCAGAGTTCAACCATTTGACTAAAGTTTTGTTATATTTTCAAATGTCCATTCATTCTGCCTTGTTTCCAGCCATCCATTGTATGTGATGATTACTGGAATGCTAGCATTGGAAGATAAACGACTTACAGCGATTTGTAAATGACCATACAAAGTTACAACAGCATTGTCCATGCCCCTCCTTTGCCTCCTTAGATACACTATATTGCCAAAAGTATTCGCTCACAACTGAGTCTGATTATGTGGATGGGTGAGCGAATATTTTTGGCAATATAGTGTATCTGGTAACCCAAATATGGATAGTGCATTTACAAATCAATCAATCAATCAATCAGCATAGAGCTGGAAGGGACCTTGGAGGTCTTCTAGCCCAACCCCTTGCTGAAGCAGGAGACCCTATACAATTTGAGACAAGTGGCTGTCCAGTCTCTTCTTAAAAAGCTCCAGAGATGAAGCACATATAACTTCTGAAGGCAAGCTGTCCCACTTCCTAATTGTCCTCACTGTTAGGGAGTTTCTCCTTAATTCCCGGTTGCTTCTCTCCTTGATTAGTTTTCATCCATTGCTTCTTACCCTGCCTTCTGGTGCTTTGGAAAATAGGTTGGAAACCCCCCCCCCCCCGCTCTTTGTGGCAGTCCCTCAAATATTGGAATGCTGCTATTATGACACCCCTAGTCGTTCTTTTCTCTAGACTGGTCATACCCAGTTCCTGCAACCGTTCTTCATGTGTTTTTGTCTCCAGGCCTTTAAATCATCTTAACTGCTCTTCTTTGCACTTTTCCCCAAAGTCTCAACATCTTTTTTGAAATGGCCAAAATCACAACAGCCTTAGAGGCAATCAATACTTAAAGGCAGGATTCAATAGGGAAAGGGACAGCAGGAAGCCGTGTGGTTCAATACCTTGTTTTTGCTGCTTTCACAGCACTGCAAGCTGGCCAAGATCTGGCTCTCGATCGCTTGGACCCAGGAATCTCTCTCCTCGAAACTGTTGGCCTCAAAGTGCCATGTCTGCCCTGTGCTGGAGACGATGATGAACTCAAAGTTCTCTTCCTCTGCGGATGCAAAAGAGTGGCACTCAGGTGTAATGAAATGAAGTTCGAACTGTCTTACAGTCCCTGAAGTTCAAACCATGTTACAGTCACAAACTGGTGTTGGGACAAAATCTGGGGGGCCGGGAAAGGATATTCAGAAGTTAAATGAACACAAAAGAGGCTTGGGTTGTTGTTGTTTTTTAGCACAGATGCTTAGGAAAAGTTGTAGGGAGATGATCTATTAGTATTAGGGACACAATTATCTAGCGTTGACGCAGGCCAACATTTAAAATTTCACAAACAGCAAGAACCTGAAAGAATTCTACATGGTTGCTGTCCTTTCTGGGGGTGGGAGATCCCATTGATTCTATCAGCACTTCATTAGCTCCCAAGTTATTTACAACTTTAAAGTTATTTATGGAGCACTTTTAATTTGCAGAGCACATTTGTGCAGTGGAGGAATTCAAATTTTTTTACTACCGGTTCTGTGGGCATGGCTTGGTGGGCATGGCAGGGGAAGGATACTGCAAAATCCCCCTTTCCTCCTAACCAGCTGGGACTCAGGAGGCAGAGAATAGATGGGGGTGTGGCCAGACAGAGGTGGTATTTACTGGTTTTCCGTACTACTCAAAATTTCTGCTAGTTCTGGTTCTCCAGAACTGGTCAGAGCCTGCTGTATTACCACCTCTGCTCCTGTGTGTTGGCTTGCTACAGTACTCTAGGCTTAACTTGCTCATCCCTGAACTAGAGAGCAGAGTTAATGTGTGGAAACACAATACCACTTGACTATGGTTCTATAGGATAAAGGAGGTTTCAACTCCTCTTTTCCAGCCTCACACTTTGTTCTGAACATGGATGGAATTTGGGGCCACTCAAGATCCAGCCAGAACAGCAAGCTCAGGAGGCAGGAAATAGCAATAGCACTTAGACTTATATACCGCTTCATGGTGCTTTTACAGCCCACTCTAAGCGGTTTAGAGTCAGCTTATTGCCCCCAACAATCTGGGCCCTCATTTTACCCATCTTGGAAGGATGGCTGAGTCAACCTTGAGCCGGTGAGATTTGAACTGCCGAACTGCAGCTAGCAGCCAGCTGAAGTAGCCTGCAGTACTGCATTCTAACCACTGCACCACCTCGGTTCAAATGGACAGCGAATGATAATCAATGATGGCCAGGCAATTCCTCACCAGGTGAGGGCTCTGACAGGAACCAGGGCTGTGGTAGGGAGCAGAATTTTCTGCAAGCAAGCCCAAGCCATGGATGAGGTAGGGCAGGGGAATGTACTGATTGCATAAAAAGAAATCCTTGCAATGCCAGCTTCCCTTCTCTGCCTTTTGCAGGAGAATCAGGACAGGGAAGTGGGAATTAATTGGTTGGTTGGAATGGTAAAAGATCACAATCCATCTGAGATAAAAGTGCTAAGGCATCCCTTGAGATCAGCAAAGCTTAAGCACTTTTATCTCAGATGGATCACTTGTCAGCCCTGGAGGCCATCTTTTCTTTTGTATCTTAAGGGCTTCCACACTTGGTGCTGTGGGAAAATGGGAGGGGCGTTGCATAGAGTTGGTAGAGTTATTTAGCCATAACAACATTATTTTCTCTGGGAGTCAAGAACGTTCAGCCTGCACCTGGAGTGGCATGACTAGGAGGCATCTCCAATTGGGATAGTGGATCAATTGGAACGTGTGATGGACATGTGGGTTCAGGGGAAGGTGCTTGGACTTTCTTTTGGGTGGGGAAAACCCAGGAGCTTTCAGATTCGGGTTTTCCCAGATGTGCCAATATGACATCTCCAATAAAATGGATCTTCGAAGAATTAATTGCCTCGGAGTCTTATTTGGTTGGGGGTGTTACTTGGAACTCTGACATTACTTTTATTTCTGATGGATTCCTTTTATCTCTGATGGATCACTTTTATGTCAGATGGATCAGATTCTAGTTTGCTCCCACAATTGTCTTTGCTGGGTAAAGCTTCAAAAACAGTGGGGGCAAAAATTCAGAATTATTTCTAATGCCAGTGGTAGAATACTGAAGTATTGATTATCACTGGACTTGGAGCAGGAGATCCAAGCTTAAATCTTCACTCAGTGATCCATGACCACTTTTTCTGGGAAGAATAATTAAGAAAATGGAAATGGAGAGTCAGTGGGAGTCTGGGGAAAGGGCCATACCTGCATCAGCATAAAGGACCAAGGGGTTTCTGCCCTGTTCCCACTCCTCAACAGGTCAAATGATTCTACCACCAACAGAATAATCTACAAAATGTGTCGGTTTTTACATACCTTGGAACTGCTATAAATTTACCATCTACTTGAGGGAAAAAACACTCTCCTGCAGAACAGCCAGGGATGATCCTAAGCCTATCTCACTCATGGGTTGGAAGCAAGATGAAGACAGAATCATGGGGATGTGGCCAGGGGTGGGTTTCAAAAATTGCAGCAATGGGTTTGCTGCCCTGTTGCTGGGTGGGCGAGGCCTAGTCAGCCTCCTACACCATGCCGGGGTGTGTGTGTGTTTCCGCTCTCCCCAGGCTCTGGAGGATTTCCTTGAGCCTCTGGGAGGGAGAAAACTGCTTCCCCCAGGCTCCGGAGGCCCTCCAGAGGCTGGAAACAGGCCCGTTTTTGGACTTCCAGAACTTCTGGTATGCCCGTTTTTTGCCCTCCCCGAGCCTCCATGCGGGCCCTGCATTTACCTGCCATAATGAACGGGCCACGTGGAGACACCTGGGAGGGGGCGGGGTGAGGTGGGCATGGCCAGCCAGGGGTGGCATTTGGGGGTTCACCGAACTGGGTAGAATCCTAGCTAGAGGATCACCCGAACCCATGCGAACCCCCAGCAGCCCACTGCCACATCATGTGGCAGTCTGTAAAGAATTCATGATCCCACTGCTAATAAATACAAATGGGGAAAGGGTCTCTAGGTTTCTGGGATCTTCTTTCTATACCCATTTGTCTTTCAAGAAGCCTGCTTGTGCACTGCCAAAAATTGTGGAGCCCTATGTTCTCCAGCAAACAGTGTGAAATGCGAATGGGTCTGATCGTTATATGCACATGTAGGGAAAGTACAAGGAGCTAGAACACAACCTTCTATTGTTTTGGCTGCGTATAGCAGGAGACTCTGGAAGTACTGGAAAAGTTGCCTACCGGAGAATCTACTGATTTTTATGGTCCTGTTTATTTGCACTTTTGGGGCTCATCTGATGATCTGATATATTCCTCCCAAAGGAGTTCTGATCGAGTTTCAGAATAAGTTCAAAAACTCTCATTCTGAAGGAATTTTAGGAACTTAGTGTTGTGGCCTGCCAGCAGCCAGTAGAGCTGGCAGTAGAGTCGGACAGTGAGGTTGTTAGGGAGGAGCATGGGCCAGTCCTGGACGCTGGGGAAGGCTCAGACGAGGGCTCTGCGTCGGAAGCAGAGACAGGGCCGAGGCCATCTGGCAGTGATCAGATGCCTATGGAGCTAGACAGCATGTGAGGCAGAGGAACAGCTGGAGCCTGTTCCCAGTGTGCGCATGCCCAGAGCTGCCAGAAGAAAAAGAACAACTCAGAAATCAGGGTAGACTTGGGAGTAAAGTCACAGGTGATTGGCCCCTCCCATAGGAAATAAAAGAGGAGCGAAAGGGGAGTGGGCTTTTGCAGGAAACAATGTGTTCATTCAGGTGTTAGATTTGTTTCAGGAGTGTGAAGATCTGTCCGTGAATCTCAGAGACTCTGTGCCCAATCTTTCCTTGCACAGCACCTCATTTGAAAAATATTTACATGGCAGCTTTCCAAGATAGATAAGGTCTGTGGTCATAAATTCACCTTTGAAAGACTGTTTACCAGGCCTTTGCTGAATGTGAGTGAGAGGAATTCACATTTGTTTAATAAAAGGGGTTTTGTTGGGACCAGGACTCTGCCTCGTGCTTTTTGGGGAAGCCTAGGTCAGAACACTTAACCATTTTGGGAGGAAATGGAGGTACAATGGAAAGGGGAACATTTGTACACACTCTTATTGGCCTGGGGATGGTTAACCGGGAAGCAAGAAGGGACATCCCTTGGGCATCAGGGGCAGACATCAAAGCAGGGCACACGTCACAAAGTAAGCACAACTGCATGCAATGGGTGCCATGGCACACACACACAAAAAAGAGCCCACACCTGCCACCGCCGCTCATTACCTGTTTTATAAATATTTCTTAAACTACCAAAGGTTTTTAATTTCCACATTTTACGCTTGGCTGCAGTGGGTCCGGAGGGGAAGCAGGAAGCGAGAGGCAGAGAAAGAGAAGGGAGGAAAAGAAGAAAGGGGAGAGAGTTCAGAGGAGGAAAAGGAAAATAATTTAAAAAAATAAATAAAAGCAGAGCCTGTCAGAACTCCCAGACCCCTGGATTCGGGCACCAGTGGGGGTGGTGGGTGGATGCGTGAAGCACCAGTGGGGGTGGTGGATGCGTGAAGCGCTGCGAGGGACAGTGAGGGAGAAAGCTGTGAAGGGCACAGGCCCCGTGTGGTGCAAACTCAAGAGCGGAAGTGAAAGGTTTGGCAACAGCTGCTTACTGCAGGCAGAGCTAAGAGAAAAGGGTGGGAGTGGGCCGCTCCTCTGGCCATGGCCCCAACCCCTTCTCAAAAGGAGAGGACTGTTCCTTTCCTTTCCTTTCCCGTGGCACGACATAACCGCAGTAGACTAAAGCGCGCCGACAACACCGCGGCGCTAAAACCGCGATGTCAAAAGCGCGCCCACAACAGCGTGCCAACAACAGCGCGCCGACAGAAGTGCGATTTAACTTAAGGTAAGGTTTAGGGTTAGGTTTAGGGTTAGGTTTAGAGTAGGTTTAGGGTAGGTTTAGGGTAGGTTTAGCGTTAGGTTTAGGGTTAGGTTTAGGGTTACTTTTAGGGTTATGTTACAGCGCGCTTCTGTCAGCACGCTGTTGTCGTGCGGTTTTGACGGTGCGGTTTTGTCACCGCGCTTTAGTCACACGGTCTTTAGTCTACCCCGGTTTTGTGGTGGAACCTCCTTTCCTTTCCTTTCCTTTCCAGGGGTTGCAATAGGCAGCATGGCCTCCCCACAGCCTTTTGCTAGGATGCACCTCACCGAATTCCCCTCACTGACTCCCATGATACTCCCCTGCCCCCCCCCCCCCCCCCCAGTCAGGCTGGTTGAAAACAATCCTCTGGCCTTTGCATCAACATTGGGAGGCATTCTTTGAGTTTTGCGCCTCTTGACACCTCAACCATCTTGGGTTACGTTTCAGTTCAGGAAATAATGAGCACCGTTCAAGCGTTCCTCCCTTCCTGCCACCCAGAGACAGGATCCAGTGCAAACCCCCAGAACTGTGGAAATGTCTAATCCTGAAGCAAACATGACCCTCCCACTCCTTTTTTTTTTTTAAAAAGTGCTAACTACATACCAATAATCCTCGACTTACAACCACTATTGGGGACCGGGACTTCAGTTGCTAAGCAATGCAGTCATTAAATGAGTCGCACCCAATTTTAGAATCTTTCTTTTTTGCTATGATTGTTAAGTGAATCCATTGACTTTGCTTGTCAGAAGCCAGCTGGAAAGGTTGCAAATGGCGATCGCATGACCTGGCGACATGGCAACTGTGGTGAACACTTGCTGGTTGCTGGCCGCTGAAATTGTGATCATGTGATTGTAAGCAGGGGTGGGCTTCAAAAATTTTAGCAAGAGGTTCTCTGCCCGGTTGTGGGGTGGGTGTGGCCATAGTGGGCGTGGCCATGTCAGCCTCCTGCACCACGGCGATTTTTTTTTTGGCCTTCCCTGGGCTCTGGAGGCTTTCCTTGAGCCTCCAGGGGGAGTGAAAACGGCCTCCCCAGGCTCCAGAGGCTGGAAATGGGTCCATTCCCCAAACTTCCAGTAGGCCTGTTTTTCGCCCTCCCCAAGCCTCCGTACACACCCTGCACTTACCTGCATCCAAAATGGCTGTGTGAGGACTCCTGGGAAGAATGGGGTAGGGTGGGCAGGGCCAGCCATAAGTGGGATTTGAGGGTTCTCTGAACTGCACAGAATCTTAGCTAGAACTTCTCCCCAACTCCTGCGAACCCCCAGCAGCCCATCCCTGATTTATAAGTGCACTGCAATTGTGTTAAGTTGAAGGACTGGTTGTAAGTCACGTCTTTCAGCCCCACTGTAACTTTGAATGGTCGCTAAATGAATGTTTGTAAGTCGAGGACTACTTGGCTAATACTTTGCCTGATTCAAGACTCTCTTATCTGCCCACTAGAAGAGAATCTTTGCTCTCCTGACACCCCAGCAGATATATGAATTGGAATATACCCCCCCCCCAAATGGCTCTGTTTACTGTCAACGGTAGCAGGGCAATGTCTTGATTGGTTGGCTTTGTAAAGAGACATCTTAAAGATACACATTAGAAAGGCAGCCCAGCCTTAATTGCCATCTGAGAGAAAAGCCTTTTCTGCATTAAAAACAGTTTCACTCTAATGCATAGGTATTTTTTTTTAAAAAAAGTGAATGGATCTCTTGGGATCCCTAGCTGGCGGGGCCATTGCTTCAGGAGTGAAATCAACTTACCTTTGCTACCTGTTCATGCAAATGTGAGCGTGCGCACCTCCACGCATGCGCAGGATCTTTAATTTCTCACGATCAGCTGTGACACACGATTTAGATTAGCTAAAAAGCAGGAAATCTGATGATTCTAGTTAATATAAATCATATGTCACAGCTAATTGTTGGAAATACTGGTTCGCCTGTACCGGTAGTATTTTTTTTACTACCGGTTCAGGCAAACTGGTTTGGGTGAACTGGTAGCATTTCACCTCTGCATTGGTCATATCGACTGAACATTCTGACAGCTGCAGGCCCTCAATGTGGAGAGAGCACCAAGCTGAGGAAAATCCCCCTAGAGATGCCGCTCTACTTTTTCTGTCTATTTCCTTGGAAAGCAAGATGTTCTAACATGCCCAGTTGACAGCCCAAACTGTGGTTAAAAAGGGACTCTTTTCAACCTTCCAAATCATGCCTGAGAGCAGAGGCCTCTTACCCTCCGCCTGCCCTGTTGATCCCTCAGTTTTGGATGGTGTGGTGAGCTTCTTCCGCCTGTGTTTCTTTCTGTCAATCATAGGAGATGGAGGAGGGTCTTTGCCACTGCTGCCAGGACTGGATAGTCCTTCTGCAGCCATGGATACTTCTGCAGGAACAGGTAGGAGAAACAGATGATGTGTCTGCTGGCTAATCGTTCTCACTGGGTCAGAGAAGCTAGCCTTTCTTGGCACCCTCTCTGCTCCTGGGAGGGGCTTCTTGTTGTGTTCCGAACTTACCAGCTTTGGAAGAAGATACCGAGCGCTGCAAACGCTCTGGTTTGCCTAAGAGCTTGACTGCTGGGTCAACTGGAGGATTCAGCAGGCCTGGACTAGGGCTAGCTATGGAGAAGAAGGAATAAGCACACGCACCTGTTAGAATCAATGTGTAGCTGGTTTGGTCTTGTTACAATATTTGACATCTCAGATAGGTTTGATATTAAGTGCCCATTTACTGGAGATCTTTTAAGATGCAGAAGTTGAGAAGGCGACCTGGTGTCTCCTGCATGAAAGTCCTATGCACGGAAGTAAGTTAAAGCTTGTAATGGGATTCTAATTTCTTTGACCAGAGCTGAAGGACGAGGAGGACACCAGCAACCTGCAGGTGGTTAATCAAACAGGACTTTTATGTTGAACTTCAGAGGAATCTCAACCTACCTAGGACTGAGCCTGAAGCCATCTTCCAATTTCCCAGTGACTATAGTAACACATCTCCCATTAGCTATCAGTAGTGGAAGCATTCCATGGGACGCAACTGAAGTATTAATTAGTTCCTTTAAGGATATTCTGAAGAAATGTTTGTAGCTGCCATCTTGATATTGTTGAGATAAACCAGCATTATCCCCTGTCACAGCCCCCCCTCCCTCCATCTTTTAAGAAGTATTTTTATTTTTTCAGGCTTATAAGCCTTTCTCATTGATTCTAAGCAGCATCTTTGGAAATTCAGACGACAAACAAATAATTAATCATAGTTATTGTACTTTTTGGAGTATGATGCACTTCCCCCTCTTAAAAGTGGGCGATTACCAGTGATGTACTGTGGCGATCCCTGCAGCTTGGAATAGGACTAAAATGGAGCATGCTGAGGCTGAAAAAGTGACACAGAGAGGCCAAAAATGCGATGCGCGGAGGCCAAAAATGCAACACACAGAGGCGGCAATGGGCTGTGGTGATCCCCACAGCCTGGAACAGGCGACTGGCAGTATTCCGGGAGTCCAATCCAATTGCCAATCAGCTGCTCATGCTGAAACCAGGCTGCGATAATATGCTGAAACTGACCAGGCTGTTTACTGCAAGGATGCTAACCAAATGAATACCGATGGATGCTGGTAGGCAGAGGCCGATTTTTTTTTCTTTTCTAACCCTAACCCCAAAAACTAATGTGCATCTTATACTCCGGAGTGTCTTATACTCTGAAAAATATGGGTATATCAAAAATAATAATAGAACAAATCAATAGGAAAAGAAAAAATATTTAAATTCCAGGAGACACCATCACAATCAATAAACCAAAAATTAAAATATTCTTCCTCACTAGAGGGAATAGGAACAACATTCCAGTCTCATGGAACAGTCAGGTTTCAATGGACTTTCTAAAAGCCAGGAAGGAAGGGACCATTCTAATGTCTGGGCGTGAGCTACTCCAGAGGAGGGAGGCTATAATTGAAAAGGAACCTTTCAAGATCCCTGCAGATGGCTATCTCTGAGCAAATTGGCCCGGACTAATCCCACTGCTCAGTCTTATCTATGGCCAAACAGTGTCTCCCCCCCCACCCCCGTCATGAATCAGACAGCAAAAACTGGTGGTCATTTGAGATGACTTTTCATTTTTCCAAATAATGTCCCAGCTGCTATTGAATGGGAAGGTCTCCTGTAGATGTCACTATTGGATTATTATACTGTGCACAGTTTCTGCACAGGAGCTCGGGGTGGTGGTGGTAACACATGGCTTTCCAACTTTATGAATTCAATTTGAACAATCACTTGATTCAATTAATGTTGCAACTCAAACAGGAAACATTAGGAATTTTATGTCAAATTTGATTTGGTGTGATGTTCAGCTAATTGCCCAGATTGAACATTAATCAGAAAAACTGCTATTTGATTATAGATATATTTTTCCCATACAGTAGGAGAAATCTGCAATAATGGCCAAAAGCCAAAGGCTTTGGTTCATTTATTGGCCAAATTTGTGTGAAAGAGAAAACAGTCGAAGTACCAGTAGCTTCTCCTTAGAGGTGTCATTCCACATCACATTTTCAGCAGAGAGCATTTAAAGAAAAGTGTGATGCTAACACTTGACAATCTTCCCAAGTATGTAGCCTCACAGATATATGCACATTAATATGCAGTTGTGCAAAAAGTATGTAGATGTGATCTATATAAACTAGTTGGCTGTAACTTCTTACCCTGAGCCCACTAGGGGAAAAACAAACAGTGCTTAATCGTATCGGCTTTCTCTCTCTTCCCGCTTCCTCCCAGGTACAATTTTGTAATGCTTGAGGATACCCTCATTTAAAAACACCACCTGTTCTTCATACATTCTTTCTATCATGTTCTTGTGGGCTGTTGCCAAGTAAGGCTAAAGAAAGGTGTGACTACTGGCACATTGTAGTGCAAAAGGAGGCGAGGAGGAGGGACAGTGCAGGGGATTCTCCCTCCTTACTCTTACACAGAAAACTGTAAATGAAGGCATCACAATGAATCACAGTGTGAATTCGCAAAGTAATTATATACACACCTTGGCTGGCAAAAAGCTTGTAGTATTCCTCCCAGGGCTGTTTTACCAGAGTCTTAGTTCCCACTGCCACAATAAGAGTGCCCTGCCACTCAGCCTGGCAGCTTTTCTTATAGCAGTGATGCCAACCAGCCCCTGAATCCTCTCTCCCTATGTCTATTTTGCCTGAGATAGCGCAGCTCACTTACTACTGCTGTCCCCAACTCCAACGCTGCTCATGTCTTTCACCAGGCCGTTGATACTTGAGGAGGCGCCACAGGCAGAGATGGCTCTGGGTGGGCGTTTGCCCGGTACTTTTACAGTGGTGCGAAGGAGATCCATTTCTTTCCCATGGGTTCCATGGATATAATCCTAGGGAGGCAGGAAGAACAGGTGGGAAAACTTAGGAAGCTGGACATCAGCCAAACATGGGCTTTTGAAGTGGTCTCATTCTGGAATTCTTAACCAGCCTGATTCCATGGTTCACCTGAGAAGGTGTCTCTTGAACCTATATTTCTCTCCAGGTCATGTCAGATGCTATTTTCACAGCCATTTAGGGCAATTATCGTGCACACAAAAAAATGACAAGCTATAGAACCATGATGGCGGATCTATGGCACGTGTGCCATAGGTGGCATGCAGAGCTCTCTCTTCGGGCACACGAGCCATTGCCCCAGCTCTACCATGCATGTGTGTGCACTTCCCGCCAGCTGATTTTCAGGTCCCTGCCACACATGCTCAGGGGCTTGGGCACATGCGGGAGATGCGTGTGCATGCACAGAGGGTTGGGCGCACATGTTGGGGTCATGTGTGCATGCATGGGGGGTGGGGAGCACAGGGGGGTTACACACACGTGTGGGGTGAGTGCACATATGTGCGAGGGTTGAGGAGGTTGTGCATGCATGCATGGGGGCGGGGTAGACACAGGGGGTCACGCACACATGTACGGGGGCAGGGCACGTGCAGGGGGGGTGTCACACACACATTGCATTATAGGTATCGGCACGCAGTGATAAAAAGGTTAGCCATCACTGCTCAAGAACAATCCTTTCTTATCTCTGTGCATTTGGATATATTTGATTTACAACTTCCACATTTCCCAGCTCTCCTGGGGTTTGGCATCAAAGGAAGTAGGTGGAAGAAAGTGGATCCAGGGGGAGAGGAGTTAAATCCAAATGACATCTTGCACATTTCACAAATCAGAGATTTTTCACTATATTCCTCAATCAGTTTTGACTTAAGGGATCCATGAAGTGGAGCATACGGTAATATATTTGAGATTCCTTTCCTGTAAAAGAGCGCTTGCCTTGGATAAACTCATCCCCAAATTCCCGTGGAATGCAACGAAAATTAATACGTTGGAATACAACACCCGATCCTTCATGACGAATATAGTTTAATTATAATAAGGAAAAAATAGGCTGGGCAGAGATGATGGGAACTGAAGCCCTAACACTTCTAAAAGGCGCTATGCTGAGGAAAGGCTGCATTTCAACATTTTAGTAGCTCTCTTCCTGGCATAAAAATAATGGGCATGGATACACGCTTCCTGTAGCTGAAACCTTCCAGTTCGCTTCAAAAGCCGTGTTTTTCTCCCAAGGGTTCCTATCAAAATCCTACCAATTTGCTTACTCTGTGAATCAGATCAGATCATCTAGGGACACATGTCACACTCTGTTCTACTGACAAGGAACTTACATTAATGCTGGGGTGATAGAAGAGAAGACCATTACTGGACAGAGTGACATACTTTTTCTTCCACTCCTTGTTCAGAGAATTCCCACTTCGTTTCAGCAAGAAGCTCTATCGGGAGATACAACGGTCATTAGCCAAGCCAGTGTTTCATTTGTTTTGTTTACCCTAAAATCAAAGCGGCTGGGACAGCGTACACAGTACAAGAAAACAGTAAGATTAAAAACCAAGCCAAAACATTGTAAATTAAAAACAGCTAAAGAAGGAACGAAAGCCGTGATGATATTTGAAAAGCTGAAGCAAAGTTAGAAACAGAGATGTTTTAGAAAACGGCTTTGACTGGAGGGAAGACACAACTGAAGGCAAGGAAAATAAAATAAAATTCCCCAAAGCCTGGAAAAATGAAGCAATCTTTGGGTAGCATTTCAGACTTAATGAAGATTGCCCTGTGCCTTCCCTGGCTAAGGCAAAGCATTAAGAGGACTGACAAACAGTGCTCAAGCCAAAGTGGAAGGTTCACCTGTTTGATGGGTATAGCTCTCCCACTGCCCGTGTTGTCACCTCGGCTATCCAGGCTCCGCTTCTCTGTATCACTCCCTCTGCGATTCTACAAGGAGACAATTCAAATATCTCAGCTGACTTTAGCCCAGAAGAGAACAAAAAGGCTCCAGCGCCTCCCCACCAGTAATCAGCAACCAGATCAGCATAAATTAACTCCAAAGTCAACTATGAAGTAAGCAATACCCCAATTAATAAACTGCCAAAGAACCATTAGTAAACAGCCCAACCAAAGATTCCCTAAGATCACCCCACACCCACACAGACAGGCAAGACACCAGAATATAAACTGACACCAAACAGCACTCCTTACTAGCACTGATGATGTTACCTAGTTAGGGTAATGAAACGTCTGCAAGAAAACGAACAAGCTCAGAGAGCACCAAGGATTCCTCGTTTATGAATTGCGCTGAACTATGGCTTTATTTAACCATGATTTACTGAACAAGCCATCACTGCACAAATCAATATCATGCCCAAAATGCAGTGTTGGTACCAGTAGTGGAATTCAACCAGTTCGCACCTATTCGAGAGAACCGGCTGTTAACTTTCTAAGCAGTTCAGAGAACGGTTGCTGGAAGAAATCTCCTTTTCTTTTTTCCACTTTACAGGGCTAATCCTGTAAGGAAGGCAGGAAGGAAACATTCTGGGGTTGTTTCTAGCCTAATCTTTATTGCCCTGCTTATAGAAACTGCCTCTTTGGTTAGCCCTTATTACATTGTAACAGCTAAGGAGAAGCGCCTATTGACGTGAGTGATGTTGAGTTGGCCACACCCACCCGGTCACATGACCACTGAGGCACGCCTACCCAGCTGGTCATTAGGGCAGAGAACCGGTTGTTAAATTACTTGAATCCCACTACTTTATCAGGAGACATTTCTATAAAAATAATTCACTTTAAAAATGGGGTACACATTGTAATACAATATCGATTTTTTTGAACGTTGGCTTTCATTAGCCTTTAGCCAAAGGAGGGCATCAGGTTGATTTCCCCTGGCTTAGAAACAGCATCATGTGAACTCAGATATTTTATAAACCAGGGGTGTGTGATTCTCTAGACATTGGATCTGGAACAAGTTTCACTGCCTCTCACCATCAGATACACTTGAAAGTGAAGAGAACAATGGGAATTGAAAATGATGCTTATGTTACCTGCTTCTGAGATCACAATGTGTAGGTTTTATTGAAGTCTGGTTTTTTTCCCCACTGGGATTCAGCAAGACTTAATCCTAGGTGTATCCTGTAATGGCTGTAGCCTTAGGATACCTTTTAGAGTGCAAACTTATGAATTGCTTTTGCGAAAACTTTCTTTGATAAACATCTGCCCCCACCCAACGCTTTGGGGATAATATTTACCTGTCTAGCACTGACTTACGTGAATTACCCAAAATATACCCAACACTCTTCAACATACATGCATTGCAGAGAGAGAGATTGATAGCAATGAGCAAGTTTACCATATCAGTAAAAAGATTTGTTTTTAATCTTCAGCATTATTTATCTCTTTCTTGAGACCTCCTGAGAAATGCCACGTGTCCCAGGAACAATTTTTTAAAATAGGTGCTGCTTTGAGTGAATAATAAGCATCACAGATTCTGATACAGGAATCTGACCACAAAAGGCACCAAGCTAGGAACAGGCTAAGAAGTGTTAAAGAAAGAGGCTTCAAGCATTTTGGATACCAGGAATGATGGAGACAACTTCACACCATATTTGATTACTTCATTAACTATTTTTTAGAGTGTGTGCTACACACTGAACAATAGCCAAACGTGCTGGGCTTGTACAATACTCTAGACCAGAGGTATCAAACTCAATTTCATTGAGGACCGTATCAGGGCTGTGTTTCACCTTGGGGGCGGGGTGTGTGGCCAAGGCAGGTGTGGCCAGTTTGATGTCACCCATGTCAGGGATGGAGTGGTGGCCCCTGTGGTGGCCTGAGTCCTCTTCCAGTGAAAATGGGCTCCCAAGCTCCGTTTTGATTGTGTCAGCCTCTTGCAGCCCTCTGCCAGCAAAAATGGAGCTTGGGAATGCCTCCTGCGGCCGTCACAAGCTCTGTTTTAGGCTGTGATGGCCTCCTGCAACCCTCTGCCAGCAAAAACAGAGCTTAGGAGTGCTGCATGCAGCCCTCCTGAGCTCCATTTTCGATGGCAGAGGCAGTGTGGGCCGGTCCATCACTGTTTCCAGGGTGGCCCCGCGGGCCCTATCTAAGCGCCCCGTGGGCTGAATTCGGCCCCTAGACCATGAGTTTGACACCCCTGCTCTGGACCCCACACAAACCTTACCAAAATGATAAGTGGTCAAGCTTAGCATGTTTATAATTGACTTTGCCATGAGAACTCAGCTGCTGAGCTTGTCTATCATTAGATCATCTTTGAAAAGAGGGTCGGGAGACCAGAGAATCCAGAAAAGAGCTATCAAGATTGGAAGCTGCTGTCTACAAGAACGCAGGCAGAGATAGATCCATCCCAAAACACTAAATGACTAGGAGAGGAAAGCAGTTTTCCTTTACCCTGGATAAATCAATGAACAGCTGGAATCTGGCCAAATGCCCTTATAATGACTGTGTCTTGTTTGACCTGACTAAGGTCATCCAGCCCTTGGCTTTCTCTCCCTAGTCTTCCATTCTGATGGACTTCTGGAAGAAACTCACAGTGAACAGACTGGTCCGGCGTTTGGTCCCACGTTGCAGGGAGCTGGGTGTGCCAATTATAGCTGAAGCCTCACTGCGCAGCTCCCGATGACTGATATTGGGTGTGGAAGGAAGGGATGAAGAGTAGTCACTTGTATGGCCACCATTACTCGCCTAGAAAAGAATCCAGAAAGACTTAGGCCTACGGGAAGGAGGAAAGCCCCAGTATGAGAGCGACCACCTTGATTGCTAAGTGTTCATACATAGTTCTACTTCGTTTTGAATATCCATGAGCATTCGCTTAGGTCAGAGATGGCTAACCTTTTTGTTGTCGCCGAATGTGCATGTGCAGCCACACCCATAATGCATCTCTCATTCAAACTTTACCTAACTGGCATTATGGCAGCTAAGTTTAAGGATATTTCCCACACCTGAATATATATAGATTATATGATCCAAATTATTTGCAGTCCACATACAATCTGTCTGTTGCAAAGCCACAATGCTCCACTCCAATTTATTTAATTCTTTTGCCTGAGCAACTGGGCTGGTGTTGCAATTGCACTACAGGCAGACATTTCTCCAATCTGTGGGTCCTTTGGACCTCTTTTTCACCTTTTGCACAGGACCCACATGGAAGGGATTTAAATCTCTGAGAAGAGAACCCAGTGTCTTTCCACCAAGCCAGCTTTTTCCTTCCAAGATGCTAGGGACCTGGGGAAATTTACATCCTTTCTGAAGAAACATGATTCCTGAAAGGAAGAAAAAGACATGGCCTGCATTTGTACAGAGTAGCTGCCACCCACCGGTGTAGAAACTGCTGAATGGCTGGGTGTGCTGGGCAAAGATTTGCAGGATGCAAGCAGCTGCTGTTGCTTCTTCATGTTCACAATCTTCTGGGCAACTGGAATAGGAAGGGAGAGACGGGTAGGAAAGTCAGATGGTGGCTGAGGCTTTCCAACTGCCCCATCCAAGAGCAATGGAGAGACCTGTCATAAGAGAACTGAGATTCTGTCCAACCCATAATTGTTCCCCCCTTAAGGACCAGGTCACAAATTCAAAACATTTTTGATTCTCCACCCACTCACTCTGTGAACCCATCCAGCAATTATCACTTCAATGTGTTGTGATCTTGTGCTAGAGGGAAGTATGTGAGAACATAGTTATATGTGTGGGACGGATCATATGTGTCTTCCTGTGAAAAGTCCCTGATGGGAAGATAATGATCAGGTTAAAATAAAACACAGTGTGATTAGCCTCACTCATATAGACACATTCTGAAGATGTTCTTCCCTCCAATCTTGTGGGTTACTATAAATATGCAACTTCCATATCCTTTACAACAGGAGTCCTCAACCCCCAGCCTATGGACCGGCACCAGGTCGCTGCATGCCAGAAACTGGGCCATGCCAATCAAGTGAAGCCCCATCTGTGGGATGCAGGCAGCACGCGAAACCACGTTCCCTCTGGTCCAAGGAAAAATCTTTTTTCATGGAACCAGCCCCTGTGCCCAAAAAGTTGGAGGCCTCTGTGCTACAGGATGAAACTGATTGTTTTTGCACTTTATAGACAATTTGAAACCAAAACCACTCAGGAAACAGCAGAACAGCCATTACAGGAATGAAACCCTATGCAAGTCAGTAACTTATCCCCACAGTGTCTTATCTCTGTTACTCTCAGTGTGAAGCCCCGTGTGTCCAATATTAGCAGTTTGCCTCAATATTTTATGACACGAGCATTTCTTCTGAAAATGTTGAACTCCTCCACAAACCGCCTCTTTGCCTTTGGTTGTTGAAAGTGATAGGTCTCAGGGGGCTGATAGAGTGCAAACTCAACACAAGAAGAGAAGGAGCAGCTCTAGGTCAGGTTCACTCTCACAGTCGAGTTGTATCATGTGCATTGAACTTTTCCCAGGCTCAGAATGGTCCTCAGAAACAACAAAAGAAGCATACTTTTTTGCGGCAGGGTGGGGGTGAGTGAGGGGGAAAGTGACATCAGAAACGGATGACACAAATTTAAACACTGGTAGAAAAGTGTGCAAGTGCCCTGCTGCAGGGGTGGGTTCTGACTGCTGCAACTGCCATTTTGCTCAGGGACACGCTGAGTGTGCATGCTTGATGCACGTTATGCGTGCATGCACAGTACTAAAAAAATGCGCAGAAACAGAAAACAAGATGGCGCCGCCTATGGCACTGCTGATAGAACCAGTTCGGGGGGGTGGCAGGCCAGGTTACTACCTACTCAGCTAAACCGG